>NC_041395.2:315702031-316002031 GCF_900747795.2 Erpetoichthys calabaricus
AGATTATCTTCACGTTGCTATCATTTGTGCAGCTGCTTCCTGAAACGACATGCTGCATGGTGCTTCGCATACTTAAAAGCTCGAAGGGCACGTATTGATTTTTGATTGAAAAACAAACTCTGTCTCTCTCTCTCTCTCTCTCTCTCTCTGCTCCTGACGGAGGGGGTGTGAGCTGCCACCTTTAACAGCTTTGTGCCGCGGTGCTTCGCATACTTAAAAGACAAACAGCCCTATTGATTTGTTTGCTTTTCTCTATCTCTGTGACATGCTCTGCTCCTGACGCGCACTCCTTTGAAGAGGAAGATATGTTTGCATTCTTTTAATTGTGAGACGGAACTGTCATCTCTGTCTTGTCATGGAGCACAGTTTAAACTTTTGAAAAAGAGACAAATGTTTGTTTGCAGTGTTTGAATAACGTTCCTGTCTCTCTACAACCTCCTGTGTTTCTGCGCAAATCTGTGACCCAAGCATGACAATATAAAAATAACCATATAAGCATATGGTTTCTACTTCGCGGATTTTCTTATTTCATGGGTGGCTCTGGAACGCAACCCCCGCGATGGAGGAGGGATTACTGTACAGCATCCCAAGTCATAACCACTGTAAGAGACGCCGGCAGCTCAACTCGGCCGGGACGCCCCTGCAATGGACGAATGGGGGAAGGCAGATTTTCAAGGACATTGCCTTCCCATAAACGCTAGATGGCAGCTCCCCTGGAGTGTAACGGTCCCCTGGATTCCTGCAGAGCATCCTGGGACTTGGAGTTTGGTTTTTTCCGCCCTGTTGGGTACTGTGGGTGCTGCCTGGAGGAGCTGTGAGAGGACTGGAGGAGCCATGCCTCATCCATAGCCCAGAAGTACTCCCAAGTTACGAGGTCGGGAGCCCCGAAGTACTTAAAGAACTTTAATTCTCTGTCTGACCTAGGACCAAGGACTATATAAAGGACTGTTGGAGACCCAGCAAGTGAGCCGGAGTCGGGAGGAGTATGACAGAGCTTGCTGGGAGGTGTGGAGGAGAGAATTGTGTTAATTTATTGTTTAAATAATTGTTTATGGTGGCTGTGGTGCTTGAAAGGCACTATTTAAAGAAGAAAACTAGTAAAAGTCTTCTGGGTGCATTTACTTTGTGTCCTGAGCGTCTGTCTGTTGGGGTTAAAGGGGCAACAGAGAACCCTAGCATTCACACCACTTAAATGCTTTTGGATACCCCTGTTATCACCATCTCTCTTGCTTTCTCTGTTCTAAGTTGTCCCCAACTAAGTAGCGCCAACTTGTGCACAACAAGAACCATCCGGCAGGGATCAGACTTGCTGCCCCGGCTACCTAATCTATCCTTCAATGTTCACCTCCCTACCGGGCTCAAGGGATCATTCTTGTCAATATCCTTATAGTGTGCTAGAAACAAGTAAGTTCATCAGCAAGACATTTCACACGCCCCCCCACCGCCACCCCCGTACTCCCCGTTCTTCCTAAATAAATAATTCTGCTCCTGAGCAATCCACATAAAAAGGGACCTGCTACAAGATCAGCATGCATATTTGCATGCTTTTTACATTTATATAATACAGCTAGATTTTGCCGTCTTGTTCTGCATAACTGTAGGGCGCAGAATAATCCAATCATTACAATGATTTGCCTGTGCCAATTTGGAGAAATTGTGTTGTCTGTTTGTAAAATCGAGGCAAATTCCTTTTAACGGTGGAAAAAAAAAATCACAGGTCGACGGTGCTCCTGGCCCTTTTTGAACTGGGCTTAATCTATATGCAAATGGAGCATTAAGAAGCATTGCAGTGTGTTTGTATCTACATGTACATATAAGGATACTGGCAGACGAATAATCTGGTACCAGATAATATGAAAAGTAAATTATTTCACATTAGGGTAATAAGTAGGTTTGAGTTTTTTACAAGGCTCCTGAGACTTTATATTTAGTAATTCAACCAAAATAACTGTCTAAAGAACAGATCTGGGGCTGCCGACATTAGCGCTAATGATATTTTCCAGCTGTTTAATAATGAGAGGCCAGTAATTGAAATTCACTTTTAAATAAATCAAAAAAAAAAACATGTTATATGTCTACATACAATTCTGGCGGGTTTCATTAACAGCCAACCTTCATTTTATTTCATTTCTGTCCTTCTATGGTCAAAGACTTTACCACATAAATTAGCTCTCTTTCCCCACAAAGCTATCAGCTACAAGTGCCATCTGTTTATTTTGTCACATTATGAGTATAACCATTACGACGCACTTCAACAGAAGACAACAAAAATGATAACTGTGATGTTGAAACCAGACAAATTGTGACTACGCTACCTCCCTAACCCCATATTGCAATAAGTGGGATCAGGAAATAAATGCAAATTGTAGCTACTGGAGCTAAAGAAGAATAATGCAGGATCATTAGTTTGAATCATCCTGCAAACATCCATTATGTGAGAATGCTTCATTTGGACAGTTCACTAATAAGGTTACTGGCAGGCTCCATTTCGTCTTGTCAAGGGTCTCAGTAGGGTTGGATCACTCACATCTTCATTTACTCAATGGCTGCTCCAAAAACACCAACTTATTTGCTTCTTCTCTTTAACTAGGATGTGTCCGCCTTTGGGATTCCTGATTGGACAGTGTTTCCATGCCTACAGCTTGGACAAGTTTTCAATCCAAAGAAACAGATTCAGTTATTTTTTGCTAGATTAGGATATAGCGGGTTGGATAATGGATGGATGGATGGATAGATTAGAACATAGAAAATGTGACAAGGGTGGCACGGTGGTGCAGTGGGTAGCGCTGCTGCCTCTCAGTTAGGAGACCTGGGTTCACTTCCCGGGTCCTCCCTGCGTGGAGTTTGTATGTTTTCCCCGTGTCTGCATGGGTTTCCTCCGGGCGCTCCGGTTTCCTCCCACAGTCCAAAGACATGCAGGTTAGGTGGATTGGCAGTTCTAAATTGGCCCTAGTGTGTGCTTGGTGTGTTTGTGTGTGTCCTGCGGTGGGTTGGCACCCTGCCCGGGATTGGTTCCTGCCTTGTGGCCTGTGTTGGCTGGGATTGGCTCCAGCAGACCCCCGTGACCCTGTGTTCGGATTCAGCGGGTTGGAAAATGGATGGATGGATGGAAAATGTGACAAGTGAACAGTTGACCATTCAGTCCCACAAGTTTGTTTGTTGAGTTCATAGCTAAGCTGTCCCAATACCTTAAAGGTTGTCAAGGCTTCTGCTTCAACTACGTGACTCTTTGGTTCCTCCCAGATTCTCATAACTCTTTGCGTAAAGAATTGCTTCCTGGCTTCAGTCCTAAGTTCACTTCTCCACTTAATTTCTACTAGTGTCCTCGAGTATGTGATTCATGGTTAAGCTGAAAGCAATCGGCTGGATGAACTTTATCAATGCCTGGGTTAGGTCCCCACACATTCCACTCTGCTGGAGACTAAACAGATTTAATTCTCTTAATAATGTATAGATTTCTAGCATGGAACGTCTTAGGGAAGCTTTGTGTTAGAATGTTGTCTTTGTTTTGTCGTGATTTTCATTTTTAACTAAATATTGCAATTTCCCCTTGTCTGCTTTGTATTTATTCTTATAGTAACACTTGTAGTTTTATGCTGGTCTCTTTCTTCCCTTGCCTGCAATGTACCCCAAAGAGCCTTAGAGTTTCCCACAGTTCTCTGCTGAGCCATTAGCTCCTGTATGCTAACTTGAGTGGAGACATTATGTCTTTTGAAAGATAAGAACCAGTAGGTGAACCAAAGGCAAGTCAACATCAGTACTGAAAGTCAAAATGATCTGTCTTCAAAATCAAATCACTAACCAAAATTTGAAGACCTATAACAGAAACTATGTTCTTTCAGCAGGAAGACAATGATCAAGAATTCAGTTTGCCTGCTAAACAGGAGCTATTAGGGATGTCAGGGGTGACCTTTAATCCCATTTCCGTGGTGTTATGACACACTTCACACATTCTGGGGAATTGTGGGAATGATGACCTAAAAAAAAGCACACCTTTGCTCTAAAATGATGGCCACCTTACCAAACAAAGATTTTGTCGTGGCATGACAGTTGTTATTTTAATGTTTTTACTTTGTAATGGAACCTGGCACATTCCAGAGAATTCTGGGAATGATCACCTGCGCATCTGCTCTAAAATGATGGCATCTATAACAAAACAAAGATGGTGCAGTGGCATAACGGTTAATATTTACAACTTCACTTTGTAATGATCTGGGAAGGATCACCTAGAAAATATGCCTTTGCTAAAAATGATGACCCCGCAAAAAACAAAGATGGTGTTGTGGCATAATAGTTAATATTCACAACTTTGTCAATTTGTAATAAAACCTTACACATTCCAGGGAAATCTGGGAATGATCACCTAGAAAAACACCTCTGCACTGGAAAGACAGCACCTGTAACAAAACAACTATGGCATCACAGCATAATGGGAAATATTTAGAACTTTGTCAATCTGTAATTATAACAAAAAGTCACATTAAAGTTAGAATCCTTGGGTCCCATACATCTAAACAGACGTGCACTTTATAAATCTCTCTATTATAATAAAAAAATCTTGGGTGGATACGTGATCTTCTCGAAAGACATTTTGACATCCCATGAGAGACACTTTAACCTGATGTGAGCCAAGGTAGTGAGACAAAAGGACAGCAGCTGTACAGGTTTTAAAATAATCGTCACGCAGCGCGACAAGCAGAACACGCAGCTCGGCAGCAGCAAGCCAGCAGCTGATCCGATCGCATCTCCTTAGCGTGCGTTCAGCCGGGGGGACTTCACAACACGAGCGGCAGAGACGCGAAGTGGCTGGAGCGTAGCGCGCCCGTAATAGGGCGGGGGTTAGGGGGTGGGCAAGTGAAGCGAGCAGGGGGCAAAGCCCCCTAGTATTAAGAAAAAAAAACCTGATCATAACATTGTGCTTGTGTTTTTCGGCTCCTGCTTGATCCTTCTTTACTGCTGTGACTCTTTTGATCTTTTTGATTGCCTTTCTTTAGTTTTTTAATTTTTTTTCTTTGTTAAGTGGATTTAAAAATTCATATTGGATTTCATAAATATTTTCTTTGTTAAGTGGATTTCGTAATATATACTACTTTTTTTTTTCTTGAACGTTTAGTCAATTTAAATCTTATTAGGAGGTTAAAACACCAAGTGCAATTTGTTTATTTACTTACTTTTGCAACAAATTTTGGTTCACCTGCTGAGCTCAGGTCCTTGGTGCCATTTTTGTTGTTTCTGTCTTTTAGACCACTGCAGTTTTTTATGACTTGTTCTCTTCAAGTTGAGCCTCCAGGAGGCGGGGCCACTCTGACATCACTGCTCTCAGTTCCGGCACCGCCAAGAGTGGCAGCCTTTTCAGCAGCTCCGTGTATGACTGTATGTGTATGTGTACTTTTCTACTTTTATTTTTCTATTTTTATTTATTGATCACTCCTATCACTTTATTTTATGTGGATTCGTTCCCTGGAAACACTTACTTTTAGAACGTGGGCATGGATTTTTACACGCCGAGACTCGTCTATTCAAGTTCTCAACTTCGAGCGCTGAGAACAAATGCCAGTGCCGGTGTGGTGCCCTATTTACCCGACAAGGTAAGAAGAAGGCGATATCATGGCAGCAGAGCCGGCACTAAGCTAAAAATGAAGCGGCTTGTGAGAAAGTGGCGTTTTAAGCCTTCGGTGCCTTCTGTGATTCTGGGAAATGTGAACTCAATCTCAAATAAGATCGACGAACTGGCTACGCTGGTGAAAAATATCAGAACCTACAGAGAATGCAGTTTGTTGTGCTTTTGTGAAACGTGGCTAACTACCACCATCCCAGACGCTAACGTGGAGCTACCCGGGTTTAGCACAGTTAGAGTGGACAGCGATGCAAGTACCTGTGGGAAACACAAAGGAGGAGGACTCGCTCTCTATGTTAATACACGGTGGTGTAACTCTGGACATGTTAACGTCAAAGTCTCCACTTGCTGCAGGGACATCGAACTGTTGGCCGTAAGTTTGTGTCCCTATTACTTGCCCAGAGAGTTTGGACACGTCATTGTTGTCATCGTGTACATCCCTCCTCAGGCGGACGTGGAGACAGTGAGTGATATCATCCATTCTGCTGTTGCTAACTTACAAACGCAGCACCCTGAGGCGCTTGTGCTAATCGCTGGAGACTTTAACCATGTGACACTGGACAAAACATTACCTGCCTTCTCCCAATATGTGGACTGTAACACCCGGGGAAATAAGACTATTGATTTACTGTATGCAAACGTTAAAGACGCATACAGTGCCACCCCGCTGTCTGCGCTTAGGAAAGCAGATCATAATCTGGTTCTGCTTCAGCCTCACTACAAACCAAAAGTGAGGGTCCTACCTACAACCACACGATCATTCAGGAAGTGGACCCTGGAGGCAGAGAAGGCTCTGAGAGAATGTTTTGGAACTACAGACTGGGATATCCTGCAGGGATCACATAGTGAGAACATTGAGGAAGTTGTTGACTGCACTACTGACTACAACTTCTGTATGGACATTGTAGTTCCAGTAAGAACTGTACACTGCTTCGCTAACAACAAGCCATGAATTACAAGTGACATCAAGGGCCTTTTGAACCAGAAGAAAAGGGCTTTCACAGGTGGTGATCAGCATGAGCTCAAGCGCGTGCAGAAGGAACTCCGAGTCCAGCTCAGGGCGGCGAAGGAGCAGTACAGGAGAAAGCTGGAGCAGAAGTTGCAGAATAACAGCATGAAGGAAGTGTGGGATGGGATGAAGATCATCACTGGCTGCAGCTCGAAGCAGGGTACCACCATTGAGAGAGACGTGAAGAGAGCAAACCAAATGAACAACTTCTTTAACAGGTTTGACTACCCTAACCCACTCTCACTCTCACCTCAGAGTGCTGCACCCTCCACAAATCCTTCTATTTATTGCACAGGCTGTAAGTCATTTTTTTCTGTTTAGATTTACTATTTTCTTTCTATTTTTTTAAAATTCTTTTTTTATGTTCTTGAATTATTCTTCTAGACAAGAGGTGGGCAATGTTGGTCCTGGAGAGCTGCAGTGACTACAGGTTTTCATTCCAACCTAACTGCTTAATTAGAAACCAATCCTTGCCAGTCTCACACCTTATTTAATTTTATGGCTTGTTAGTCTGCAATATTAGGTTCTTATATCGTAGATTTTTTTCTCTCCAAGGATATCATCCAAATGATTTGAAGCCTAAAACAGATCATTTTCGGTCTGTCACATTTTCTATTACATGTTTTATTAAATCAGACAGTGCATGGTGAAGACACACAGATGTAAATGAAAACAAACTGGATGGACAACTGCTGGCTGCTTTGTCATTTACATTTTATTGCTAGTAAGGAGCCATTAAAACAATGAATGCAGCTGTTTAACATTGAAATAAACGATCGAGGGTGGGGAACGTTAACAAGCGAGACCATTAAAATGAAGCATCAAAATGTCATTTAAGCAATAAGTGCTTCATCACCAATAATTGTTTTCTCATTAAGAAACTAGGTTGGAGCAAAAACCTGCAGCCACTGCGGCTCTCCAGGACCAACATTGCCCACCCCTGTTCTAGACGGTGGCTTGGATCTTATTGGTTTCCTTCCTAGGCCAATCCTTTTGAAAAATGTTGCCCTTTTGAGCTTTTCTTTATATATTTTTTTTCACTTATATAGATGATTCTTTTTTGCTCTTTTTTATGTGCAAGCTGAGGGTTTACAGTTATCCCTCCTCTTGTGGGGTTTTTGTGCTATTTATGGAACATTTATATTTATTTTTGATGCTTAGACCCCTTTAAGGCCTAGTCGGTCAGGACTTCTATAGGAAACTAATAAGATAAAGCCACAGTTCCAAATTCCACTCCAGCATCACTTGTGTGTTTAAGAGTAAGTCATCTAGCCTTCCAGTTGAGAAAACATAATATTTTCATCTAAAAACTGCATAATGTTCACAATGATCAGTCGCAATATAAGATAAACTTTGATAAATATTACTAGCTGAGGTGCCATTTTTAGCTCATTCATTGCCTCCATCGTCGGAGGTGAGTTTCTTTTTTTGCTTTCTTCTTAAAAGATGTTTTCCTGATTTCCTAATTGGCTTTTCAATAACCTTTCCTTTCAGTAAAATCTCTCTACCTTTCATATTCTACTATTTATATGTTTTTTAGCTCTACAAGATGATCTACTATAGGATTAGAAAAAAATGTAAAAAATAAGTGTTAGTTTTGCAGAACATTTGAAATCATGCAATTATTCAATGCAATAATCTACTACAATAAAATATCAGCACTTGGACAGAGTCAAGAAAAGAACTGGGAGCCACAGAAGTGTAAAACAGTGCCACAGTCTGGCATGGTTTCTAAAGAATTCTCAAAAACATCATCGTGTCTTTGTGGAAGCAGAAAAGAAAGAAGACAGGCATTCTAGTTACTAGAAGAGCTTTAGTTATTCATGTATTTATCCCTTTATTTACATCCTCCTGGGCAGAAGGATTAATTAGATTTCATAATGCAGGACTTGATTCGCAGCTTAAAGCAGCCAGCCAAATGAAAATGATCATACCCAAATTTTAAAAGCATTGTTCTTTGTAAGAGAGATACTGCTGCTACACTGGTTAAATGCCTTAAATCTCTTGATGCATAAACTAACACACTACCACATAAATAAAAAGGGATGGAAGCACGACTTTGCTCTTTGGATGATTCTAAGTAAAATTAAATAGGGTGGGAATGAATAACATTACATTAAAATGTATTTTCCACCCACACAATTACACAAATGTGGATTCATTACATTTTAATGACAAAAATATACAGCATATATATATATATATATAGTGAGAGAGAGAGAGAGAGAGACAGAGGAGAATGGCGGCACAGTGGTTAGCACTGCTGTCTGACAGTTTCAAGGACTTGAGTTTGATGGTTGACTCTGCACATTCTTCTAGTTGTGTTTATCTACAGAAGTTTGTTCTCTCCTAAATTGTGAAAATGTACGATAAAGCATCAGATTAATTACTGACTTTAAATTTAAGGAAGCAACTGTGATGGACTGCCAAGCAATCCATAGTTGTATATGTCTTGCGCTTGAATAGACCCTGGCTTCGTGAAGCCCTGTATTCGAAGAAGCAGTTGAGAAAACAGATGGGCTGTTAAATGTACAAGAATAGGGGGTCTTTTACAGAGAAGGAGTTTTAAAGGTAAACCAGGGAAGGATGTTGGAAGACAAAGAATGGGGAAGGACTCCTGATTTCATCCTAAACCCACCCTTTCCAGCACCCCAGCTGTAAATGTCTTTAACAAGAGCAAGTAGCTGCCATTTTATAGACCTGCACCTGAACAGTTGTAAAGCGTAAATTCGACACAGCACAGCAAACGTTTATTTACATGTGGGGAAACACTTTTCCCTCACTCCTCACAGCAGCACAGTATGATACAGTGCCAAATACACAGTCCCTTCTTCCTTCTTTTCGCCTCCACTGTCAAGCTTGTCCAATTACTTTTGAGCCCCTGAAATGAAGGGATTGTGTTAAGAAAATGCTTTAGTTGCCTCACATTTTTATGCAATCGTTTTGTTCACCCCACTGAATTAAAGCTGAAAGTCTGCACTTCAACTGCATCCGAGTTGTTTCATTTAAAATTCATTGTGGTAATGTACAGAACCAAAATTAGAAAAAAGTTGTCTCTGTCCAAATATTTATGGACCTAACTGTATATCTACATATTCTTAGGTCTGAAACACATTCAGACTAATTGGGTTGTTACCCACCAGGAAACACCTGTGATTGGTCAGCTCGTTGGCAAACATCCGTCATGTACTCTCAGTTGTAAAAAGCAGATCATAGATATGTTATAGATGTATAATGAGGACGCGGGACACGGAGTCGCAACCTTAGAAAAACGTTTATTCAACAAAACAGCAGGCAGTTCCCAACCCTCCAACATCCTGGGCATACCGCTAAGCATCATGGGAATAGTAGTCCCATTACTACACCTCCTCCTTTTAGCTTTAATCGTCTTTTCCTTTTTCCCTTTCTCTTTCTTTCCCAACAACACATAATGAACACTTTTTTTTTTTTTTCACACAGCAAAACATATGCAACCACCTAGATTTAGAACACTTGTGCGATGTTATTTTCTCTGATAGTTCACAAATCCATTCTGTCAGGCGCTTTCACCATTCGACCAGACCTAGTAATAGTTCCTGTGGGTCGAAGATGGCTTCTATTTCGCCTGAAAGTACCCCTATCTGTTTCTACCACATATGATCTGGGAGTACTGGCAGACCTGACAACTGCACCACTAGTTCCTTCTGTAGTGATCCAAACCTTCTGTCCAGGTGTGAGTTGTGACAGAGGTCTGGACCTGTGTCTCCTGTTGTAATATTTTGCCTGCTGACGCCGTCCCTCTTCATCCTTCTTTCGAAAAGCAAGCAGGTCTGGCCATTGAGGATCCATTTTAGCTGTTGGTTGGGGTAGGGACGTACGCAGGTTTCTCCCCATTAGCAGTTGTGCTGGCGAGAACCCATGTTCCAGTGGAGTGGCTCTGTATGCCAGTAGTGCTCGGCTATGATCAGGATCCTTCTTCCACAAGTCCTTTATAGTCCGCACTGCACGTTCGGCCTCCCCGTTGGCTTGGGGATAACGTGGGCTGCTGGTGACATGTGTGAACTGATACTCCTCTGCAAACATTTTGAATAGCTCTGAGGAAAACCGTGGCCCGTTATCAGAAACAACAGTCTCTGCAGTTCCATGTCTTGCAAAGATCTCCTTGATAGCTTTAACGGTGACTTCAGTCGAAGTGCACTTAAGCTCAACTACCTCAATATATCTTGAGAAAAAGTCTATTAAGAGAAGGTATTGTCTCTTGGACCATTCAAAAAGATCCATACCGACCTTTTGCCATGGGCGGTCTGGGACCTGAGTTGGTATCAGTGGATCGTGAGACTGTACCCTGTGTTTTTCAAATATCTCGCAGCTATCCACTATGCGACCAATCTCTGTGGAGATGCCTGGCCACCACACAGACTCTTGAGCTCTGGCTCTGCACTTGGAAATCCCCTGATGGCCTTCATGCAGACGCTCTAGAATGTTTGCTCTGAGGATATGTGGTATTACCAATCTCTGTCCTTTCATCAGAAGATCATTTGCAAGATGAAAGTCCATTCTATGCTGCCAAAAGGGCTTAATGTCTGGGTCTAGCTGGCATTTCTCTGGCCATCCAGTGGAACAGTGCTCAATCACTTTTCTACACACATAATCTTCTTTTTGTGCCGTCTTTACAGTCTCCAACTTCCTGTCTGAGGCTGGGAGACCGATCACCAGACTGTCAACAAAAACTTCCACCTCTTTTTCAAACTGCAGCTCACCTGCAGAGGGCGGAGCAGGTAGCGGTGCTCTAGACAGGGCATCAGGTGTGACGAGGTTCTTTCCTGGCACATGAATGATGTTAAAGGTAAAGCGTAGCAGTCTTAAACGAAACCTCAAGACCCTCGGGGGAAGATCATCCAAGCCCCTAGTGCTGAGCAGAGGGACCAGAGGTTTATGGTCTGTCATTAAAGTGAAATAGTGACCCATTAAGTATGATGACAGTCTTTCACATGCCCATGTGACGGCTAACGCCTCCTTTTCAATTTGGGCGTAGCGCCTCTCGGTGTCTGTTAGTCCTCTTGAAATGTATGTAATGGGTCGCCATGAACCATCTTGCTGCTTTTGTGTAAGAACAGCTCCAATCCCATATGACGATGCATCCGCTGCCACTCTTGTGTCTGCCATGTTAGAGTACTGAGCAAGTACTTCTGGAGAGCTTAGTATCCCTTTCAGTCCTTGAAAAGCTGTTTCTTGGGGCTCTGCCCAACTCCATTCATTTCTCTCCTTTTGCAGATCCTTTAATGGCATTGTTATCGTGGCGAGCTGTGGCACAAACTTTGCAAGGTAGTTGGCCATACCCATGAGACGTCGCACATCTGCCACACATGTGGGTTGCGGCAGCTGTTGTATCGCCATGACTTTGTTTGGGTCGGGCTCAATGCCGTTTGCCGAAACCTTGTGACCCACAAACATGATTTCAGTCTTGGCAAACTCACATTTTTCATTTAAAGTGAGTCCTTCTTTTTGAAACTTTTAGAGCACACGGTGAAGTCTTTGGTCATGTTCTTGTTTGTCCTTGCCATAGACAAGCACATCATCGGCATGGCAGATGACTCCCTCAAAGCCCTCGAGCATTTGAGACATCCTCCTCTGAAAATGTTCTGGCGCCGATGATATTCCAAATGGGAGGCGGTTGAAGTGATATCTCCCAAAAGGAGTGATGAAAGTTGTGAGGGGCCTTGACTGTGGAGTAAGAGGGATTTGCCAAAATCCAGATCGAGCATCCAGTTTTGTAAACACCCTAGCATCTTTCAACATCGCTAGTGTTTGGTCTACTGCTGGAAGGATATGACGTTCTCTTTTTACTACTGCGTTTAAAGGTGTGAGATCTACACATATCCTAGGTGGCTTCCCACCTAGTTTGGGGATGACTACCATGCCTGAACACCATGCTGTTGGCTCAGTAACCTTAGAAATAACTCCCATTCCTTCCATTCTGTGTAGCTCTGCACGCACTGCATCTCTGAGGTGGAGGGGGACCCTTCTGGGGACAGACAGAGCCACCGGTGTAGCTCCCTGTTCTAGCTGAATGTGGTAAGACTCTTGTAGCTTGCCTAAACCCTGAAAAACCTCTGGATAAGCAGCTCTGAAATCTACATCAGACTTCATAACTGTGTGTACTCTGTACACCAAGCCCAAAGCTTCACATGCTGGTCTGCTTAATAGTGGCTGAACTAGCCCTGAAACCAGGTAAATATCCTCTGATGTACTGCGGCCTTTTGCTATTATTTGTGCTTTATAGCAGCCCTTCACGTTAAGTGGGCATCCCCCAGGCCCTAAAAGAGTCTTTTGGGGTTTCTGCAGTGCTCCATCTCGTTCTGGTATGTACCACTTCTCAGGAATGGACGTAACGTCTGCCCCAGTGTCTAACTTAAACTCAACATTTTCCCCATTAATTAGGACTTTTTCTACCCATGGTTTGGATCTCTCAGTCCCTACTTCTCCCAAAAACACAAAATCTTCGCTGTTATCTTGACATTCTACAACCTCACGTAAGCCTGCAGCTTCACTATTGCGACAAACTACGGCAAAATGTCCCTTTTTATGACACTTACGACATTCAACGTCTCTAGCGGGACAGTCTTTCCATGAGTGTGTATTTTTAGGCCCACAGCGGCCACACTCTTTAACACACAGCTTGTCTGGTCCTTGTCTTTTCTTTGTCTGCTGCCACGTTTGTGGCTTTGCTTTCTTCATGTTTGTCCGTATGGCGTCCATGCTGGAAGTTTTTTCCTCTTGTACACTGCTGAGCAATATTGTTTGTTGTTTCCTCACAGTTTCGCTCTGTCTGACCTTAAGTATGGCTTTAGAAAGTGTTAAATCTGAGTCCAGTTGTAGCTATTCTGACAACTTTTTGTCTTTAATGCCAACCACAATTCTATCTCTTATAAGTTCCTCCTTAAGCACTCCAAAACCACAGTTCTCTGACAACTTATGTACAGCTGTGATGAAGGACTCGGCACTCCCCCCTTCTTGTTGCCGTCTTGAGTTAAACTGTGCTCTTTCAAAAATAACATTGTGTTTTCCCACATAATACTGTTCAAATGCTGATTTAACAGAGTCATATTTCTTTTTATCTGCATCAGACAGAGGTAAAACTGCCAAAACATCATCAGCTGCGTCTCCCATGGCATATAAGGGCGAATTCACCTGATATTCCTCCGTTTTTTCATTGAGAGCTGTTGCAATTCTGAACCTTTCGAATCGTCTGATCCACTTCGGCCAGTCTGTGGGACAGGAAAAGTCGAACGGCTCTGGGGGAGTTATTTGCACAGTTGTCGCCATCCTGGTTGGTAAATCCCTGTTCTCCTCGCGTTCAGGATCCAAACTTTCAGATGCGTCCACCTGCTGCGCGTCTCCCTCCGCCTGCATGTGCCTCGCAGCGACTTTCACTCACACCAGCTGACTTTTCCTGACACAGCCGTGCGCACAACTTCTCATCTGTCCTGCGACGGTAATAACAACATCTTCCGAACTTTTAAAACAGACTGGAGACTTACAGTTCGTAGCTTCTGACACCATGTATAATGAGGACGCGGGATACGGAGTCGCAACCTTAGAAAAACGTTTATTCAACAAAACAGCAGGCAGTTCCCAACCCTCCAACATCCTGGGCATACCGCTAAGCATCATGGGAATAGTAGTCCCATTACTACAATAGAGTATCTGCAAAATAGGTGTCTCAATTAAAAGATGAACTTCCTGAAAGATGGGAGTCTTACGACAACTTTAACCTTCCAACACTCAAATAAATATTTCTGTTATGTTCTGTTTCATAGCATGCTTGTTATATTGTTTCACATACTCAAAAACACATCTAAGATCTACTTCTTGCAACTGACAGGATGTGGTGGATCTTTGCAAACTGGCTGACCAACAAAAAAGCATTACCTGCTAGGTAACAACCCAATTAATCAGATTTCGTTTAAGAACTAAGAATGTAATACTCTGATCTTCACCCTGTCAAATAAGTGAAGCAGCTATCATTGCGCAACGTCAGAGGATTCGTCTCAGGCGCTGACCTCCGAGGATTGAGCCCCGTAAAAAGATGCTGACAAGCTTCAATTAGGGTGAAACACATGTTGTGTACTCTTTGCATTATGTGGTAGATACTCTATAATAAATAGATAATCTATCCATCCATTATCCAACCCGCTGAATCCAAACACAGGGTCACGGGGGTCTGCTGGAGCCAATCCCAGCCAACACAGGGCACAAGGCAGGAACCAATCCCGGGAAGGGTGCCAACCCACCGCAGGACACACACAAACACACCCACGCACCAAGCACGCACTAGGGCCAATGTAGAATCACCAATCCACCTAACCTGCATGTCTTTGGACTGTGGGAGGAAACCGGAGCGCCCGGAGGAAACCCACGCAGACACGGGGAGAACATGCAAACTCCAAGCAAGGAGGACCCGGGAAGTGAACCCAGGTCCCCAGATCTCCCAACTGCGAGGCAGCAGCGTCACCCACTGCGCTACCGTGCCACCCTAGATAATATATATATATATATATATATATATATATATATATATATATATATATATATATATATATATATATATATATATATATATATATATATATATATATATATATATATATATATATATATATACTGTCACAAAGTTGAGACAGAGTTATATAAAGGTTTGGGGCAGCCACCCGTATAATTTGTCTCCTGGCTGCAAAGTTGCTTCTTTAACGTATACAGCACTGATGTGCACACAACCGTGTCCAAAACAAGACTGAGGGAATAGGGAAAAGGTGCAGGCTTTTAAAGGGGGAGACAGGAAGTGAGGTCATAAAGATCAGGCTCATGTTCTTCAGCCATTGGTTCGAGCCCAGACGTGACATCACAGGGGCCGGAGCTGGCAAGGTCTCCTTCCATTGGCTCGGTCCCGGAAGTGACGTCAAGTGAGCCAGGTGGAATCTCCCCTGAATGGTCTACAGAGAAGGGAGAAAAAGAGTCAGTGCACTCTGCCACATCCCAGCATGCCTCAGAACTGCCTTTACTCAAGCCCTTTAGCTGCCTCCCATGCGCACGTGTGTGACAATACATATATATATATATATATATGTGTGTGTGTGTGTGTGTGTGTCTGTATAAATATTGTCAAATATGTGCGAGTAGGAGGAAGCTCAGTGGACCAAGTGGATGTAATTACCCACCAGGCCAGGGGGTAGCAGGGTGCAGTAATCCTATTTCTATTATCTCTACAAGTCAGATACAGGAAAGCCTACCAGATGCACCATCAAATGACGATGTGCTACAGACGACATCACTTCCGGTTTTGGCCTTTAAAGCCGCCATCATTTCACCACCCAGACAGTTCAGTTCAGGACTCAAACCAGTGCACATGAGTGCTTCAAAAAAATTCCATTACAGCCAGGGACAATATATGGGTGGCTGCCCCAAACCTTTTTGTGTGTGTCGAGGCTGTTCATTTCACAATAACAGATAAAGCAAAGAAAGTTCAATTTCATGTTACCTTACAGGGGGTAGAAGACTATACCATATTCTAAGCAGATATAAGAAACTGATATTCTGTTATTGAAATTAAGCAAACACTTAAATAAGTTGAACTTTAACTTTACTTTCTAAGATTGGTTCTCACAATATTGACACAAGTATTCAGACACTTTGCTGACACATGAAATTTGGTTCAGGTGCATCCCATTCATTGAGATGTTTCTACACCATGTTTGGAGACCACTTGCAGTCAAATCAATTCATGGGATATGCTTAGGAAAGGCACACAGCTGGCAATAGAAGGTCACTCAGTTGAGTAAAAACAAAGTCATGAGGTCAAAGGAATTGCCTGAAGAGCTTAGAAGATTAGAACATTAGAACACTCTAGACGAGAACAGGCCATTCAGCCCAACAAAGCTCGCCAGTGCTCTCTCCTTATTTATTCTAAAAAACATCAAGTCTAGTTTTGAAAGTCCCTAACATCTTACTGTCTACCACACTTCTTGGTTGCTTATTCCAAGTGTCTATCGTTCTTTGTGTAAAGAAAAACTTCCTAATGTTTGAGCAAAATTTACCTTTAACAAGTTTCCAACTGTGTCCTCGTGTTCTTGTTGAACTCATTTTATAGTTGCAATCTCGAGACACTGGACTGACTCCCTTCATAATTTTAAACACTTCAATCATGTCACCTTTCAAACTTGTTTTAATTAAACTGAAAAGGCTCAGCTCTTTCAATCTTACCTCATAACTCATCCCCTGTAGTCCTGGACTCAGACTAGTTGCTCTTCTCTGGACCTTTTCTAGTGCTGCTATGTCCTTTTTGTAGCCTGGAGACTAAAACTGCACAGAGTACTCCAGGTGAGGCCTCATCAGTGTTATAAAACTTGAGCAGATCCTCCTTAGAGAGGGGACTGTGTCAAAGCCCAGATCTGTGGAAGACTACAAAAAAATTCTGCAGCATTAAGAGTTCCCATGACCACAGTTGTATTCATTATTATAATTACATGGAAGAAGTTTGGAACAACCATGACTCTTCCAAGATTTGGCCACTCGACCAAACTGAAAAATCTTTGGGAGAAGGGCTTTGGTAAGTGAGGTGACCAAGAACCTGACAATCACTCTGGCTGAGCTCCAGAGATCTTGTATGGAGATGGGAGGAATGTCCAGAATGACAACTATCACTGCAACAGTCCACCAATGTAGGCTTTATGGCAGAGTGGCCAGACAGAATCCTTTCTTCAGTAAAAAACACATGAAAGCCTGCTTGGAATTTTCAAAAAAGACACCTAAAGGTATCAGAGACGAAGAAGATTCTCTGGTCTAATAAAACCAAGATTACCATCATGCCTGGAGGAAACAATGCACCGCTCATCACCTGTGCAATACCATTCCAACAGTGAAGCAATACTGGTGGCAACATCATGCTATGGAGTTGTTTTTCAACTGGGACTGGAAGACTAGTTAGGGTTAAGGCAAAGTTGAAAGAGATATCCTTAATGAAAAGCTGCTCCAGAACCACTTAACCTCAGACTGGGCCAAAGGTTAACCTTACAACAAGGCAATGACAGCAAAGAGGAAACAGGAGTGACGTAGGGTCAACTCTGTGAATGTTCTCAGAGGTGCCCAGTGAGAGCCTAGACATAAACCTAACCGAACATCTCTGGAGAGACATGGAAACAGCTGTCCACCAATGGTCTCCATCCGAACTTACAGAGCTCGAAAGGATCTGCTGAGAAGAATGGCAGAAAAATCCCTAAATCCAGGTGTGGGACCCAAGAAGACTGCAGGCAGTAATTGCTGCTAAGTGGGTGCCAGTGAAGGACTGAGTAAAGGGTTTGAATACTTGTGTCAATGTGATACTTCAGTTTTTTATTTTTAATAAATTTTGAAAATTTTCTAAAATCCTGTTTTCATTTTGTCATTGTGGGGTATTGAGTCTTGCTTATTGAGCGAAAAAAAATAAATGTAAACAATATTAGCATAAGGCTGCAACATAAAGAAATGTGAAAAAATGAAATGTCTGAATACTTTCTGAATTCACTGAATCTCTCTTACTAGCACATTACAGTGTGACGACAGAAGGTTCGTGGCACTGCACATTTTAAATAGATAAATGAAAGTCCCTGAGTATACAGGCTTCAGGTGGGTGCAGCTACATGTGGGAACGTGAGAACGTACACACACTGCTTCAAGGCTGATTGAGGTGCTTGACTGATCATGCAGTCACAGTCAAACGGGAATGGATTGGTCAAGTGCTTCATTCACACCTTGGAGTGTGCGATTGCAGCTCCTCGTGGGTCGAGCCAATGAGGTAGAAAGAAGATGAGGCAGTCAGATGGCACCACATGGGAGCAACAGAAATGGCACTCCAGTGGTTCTGGGGGTTTGCGGGCACTCCTGTTGACCATCAAGAGAAGTAGAAGCTGACAGATGTTCCAAGTGGTCCTACCAGACAGAAGGCAGGTAGCAGGATGATGGACTTCAACTCCCAGCATCCTATAGATGGTTGACTGAGCTTGATGGTGTCTCAGTCCTGCCGAGGAGACCAGGATGGAGAGCAAGAGAGACAGCAGGGGAAGAGAGAGAGAGAGAGAGAGAGAGAGAGAGAGAGAGAGAGAGAGAGAGAGAGAGAGAGAGAAAGAGAGAGAGGGAAATGCACTGGGCTCAGGTGGAAGATAATTAAGCTAATATATGAAGTTTAATGATGATCAGTATTCAGAAGTTAGCCTGCAGGGGAAAAGCTATTGAAAAAATTTGGATACATTTAAATATCTAGGGTCAGTGTAGACCGAGATGGAAAATTAGATGCAGAGGTAACCCAGAGAGTGCAGTGTGGATGGAACAATTGGAAGAAAGTATCAGGAGTATTGTGTGATCGAAGAATTAAGGCCAAGGTTAAAGGTAAAGTTTTTAAGACCGTGGCAAGACCAGCAATGATGCATGGAGTTGAGACATGGGCAGTAAATGGAGTGCAGGAGAAGAAGTTAGATGTGGCAGAATTAAGAATGTTGAGGTGGATGTGTTGAGTCACAAAAAGGTCTGAATAAGGACTTAGACAGTCAAAAGTACAACATTAGTAGGGGAGATAGCTAAGGAAGTACAGGGAAGTTGGTTGAAGTGGTATGGACTTGTGATAAGGACAGACAATGAATATGTGGGCAAAAGAGTGATGGGAATGGAAGTACAGGGGAAGAGAAAGTGAAGGAGACCAAAGCGGAAGTGGATGGATGAAGTAAAAGAAGACCTGAAGGAAAAGAGTCTGACTGGGGAGAAGGTGCAGAACTGAGCTGTTTGGAGAAGACTGATCAAGCACATCAACCTACATAGATGTGAGAACAGATGAAGAAGAAGAAAAAGAAAAAGAAAAAGAAGAAGAAAATATAAAACGTAAAATACAGAATAAACAAATATGCATATAGATGGTCTGTTGTTGGCCATCAGGGTAACATCATGTTTGAAAACATCACGTTTGAAAGAAAAGGATCTGATTAAAGAGAATGTGAAGAACTGAGCTGGATGAAGAAGATTGATCAAGCATATCGACCCCATATAGAAGTGGAAAAAGGTGAAAAAGAAGAAGAAGAAGGCCATGTGGATGGTGGTGGTCAGAAGGAAAGTGCTGTACAAGTTTAATAATGTGACCAAATTTGGAATCTTCAGGAAATACAACTAATCTGCTTTCTCCAGAGTTGTGTAATCCTTAAATCCAAATGCTAAATAATAAGAAATGTCTATAATGTCAATATTCTCCTCGTAGCGCTCGCATGGACAGACTTCAGAAGGCTAACAAAACAACTGCTTGAAATGAAGTTTGACTTTCATTATCAGAAATGTTTTATGTATATTCATAAATGTAATGCTTTTATAAGTGTTCAAAGCTCTACTGGATATGAAAGGCGGAGAGTTGCTTAGAAACGAACTTAGAGAATTTGGTGAAAATAAGATGCAAATAACTAATCTGTATTGTATATTGGACACAATCCAGTCCAAACTGCCTTCACTCCTCCCTGTGTGGATAGTGCTTTGAGTGCTGAGAAAAGCGCTATATAAATGTAATGAATTATTATTATTATTATTATTCACTGCACTGAAGTGTCTGTGAAGATATCATAACCTAACCTAACATTCTTAAACTCAGTTAAGGCCTTTCAGGAAGGCGGGCAGGGAGAGCAGAAGCCAATAAAGGCGGCTTTGGGCACAAGGCAGGAACCATCCCTGGGCAGAGCACCAGATCATCACAGGGCCCACCAATTTGGACACATTCTGCATAACTTTGAACATGTGGGAATAGGAGGAATAGGGAGAACGTGCAAATTCCACACTGATAACAACTGGACAAAGGAGATGAACCCTGGGTGCTGCATCCATTAGGTCACCTACTGTGCCACCAGTATCTGCTAGGTTTACATACCTAAAAAGCACAAAAAGTGAATAAGGACATGTTGTCAGTTGTTGCCAGATTTTGACTTACAAACATTTTATGAAAACTGCAGCGCAACATGTGGCAAAAAAAAAAAAAAAAACCCATAGGAGACAATTGTTTTATGCAATAACAACAGGAAATTAAAATCATACAAATATATAATAAATATTTTTGGACAAAATGATTGAATTTAAATGTACATTGGATACAGAAAATATTCAGACCCTTCACTTTTTCATCTTCTGCTATGCTGCAGCCTTATGCATAAATTATTTACATTTTTTTTCCACACATCAAATAACACTCAATACCGCTACGCTACAGATTTCAGAATGTCCTGTGACCACTGAGGGATAACATAAGCTGAAGCTGCCACCCAATTAATAATGTCACTGTGGCCATCACAGGCACATAAAGCATCTATATGTATTACATAAACAAGGAAAAATAAGATGTGAAGAAAGTAGAACTTTTGATTTGTTTTGTCAATCAGAAATGGAATTATGATAATACAAAAAAGAAAAAAAAGCAATCAAAATACAAGTATAGACCATGGTATGTTACCAAAATGTCCACCTGTGTGTCTGTCCAGTTGATATGTCTCTGTCATTCCAACAGAAGGCACAACACAGATATTAACATTGCTTTTATAAATCCCATACCAAATGTCATATCACCCAGACATAGGCATTGCATTTGTCATTCCAACAGATGGTACATCAAACAATAACACCGCTTTTATGAATTCCATACCAAATGGCATGTAACAGAACCATACACATTTAATTTTTCATTCCAAACTACGGTTCCTCACAGGTGGCTCAGTGGTAGTGCTGCTGCTCTGCAGTAAGTTGACTGTGGAAGATTGTGGGTTCACTTCCCGGTTCCTCCCTGTGTGGATAGCGCTTTGAGTACTGAGAAAAGTGCTATATAAATGTAATGAATTATTATTACTTCAAATGTTTTTGATGCATCATACAGTATGTTGCAATGACAAATGCAATGCATTTAATAACTTCACGCATTACAAAATATATTCCAATAGATGGTTTACTGCAAACGTTAATGATGAGGTCTATGTTAATTACTTAGATTTCAACCCGATTTAGATGGGTAGCAGAACTAGTATATGAAAACTATATAATAAAAAATAATGTCATAATAATATCAATTTTCATTTATGTAGCACCTTTTCCATGCTTAAAGCGCTTCACAGAAACTCAGAATGAACAACAGGTCATATAAAGCATTGGATACAAATAATCTAAAATATAATAAAACACAAACGTCCATGTGTGTGTGTGTGTGTGTGTCCTTTCCCTTAGAACAGTATGATTGGTCAGTATGGCTTTGGTGTGATTGCTCAGTTTAATAATTAATAATAATTCTTTGCATTTATATAGAACTTTTCTCACTACTCAAAGTGCTCAGCAATTGCAGGTTAAGGGCCTTGCTCAAGGGCCCAACAGAGCAGAGTCCCTATTGGCATTTACGGGATTCGAACCGGCAACCTTCCGATTGCCGGTGCAGATCTCTAGCCTTAGAGCCACCACTCCACTCCAGTTTGGCTTTAGTGACGTGCTCAAAAGAGGATGTGTGAGATTTAAGGCACACGAGGAGGAGAAACAGCATAGGATGCATGCTGTGAGAGTCACCTTCAAAGATGGGGAGTATAAAACCAGACACAAGGCAATAAAGGGATCTCAAAAACAATGGCAGACACTGAGAAGCAGGCTTTATGAGAATGTACTTGATAGAAGGAGTGCCAGTCATGAGAGGTGCAGACACACGTGAATACTGAGGAAAGGAGCCGACAGCATGCATAGGGCTAAAGATAGCAAATATGTTTTAATTATTCTATTACCTGTCTTCAACAGGAAGCATGGTTAGTATCTGAATAAAACACTAAATAAAGATAAATACAGGATTTACAAAGCTTTCAAATAAAATAAGACAATATAATACAAAACAATATGAGAAATCCCTGGACAAAGAACATAATTTGTGACTCAGATGTAAAACATCCTGCACATCTGGACAGAGAGAGTACACTGGAAGAAGCATCAAAATGTCAGGGTAAGCTTAACGCCTGCCTGTACAACTGAGTTTTCAGTTGTTAATTAATCATTAATTTAGGGAGGTCTTTCCAAAGTCTCAAGACTCTGTCACCCATAGAACGCAGGTTAGTTTGAGGCACAGCAAGACTTCCAGAATTGTTCGACTTTAATAGGGGAACAGATGCAGACTGGTGGAGGAGGTCGCTGATGTGGTCCGGTGCAAGGCCATTTAAAGCTTTATAGTTAGTAATAGAATTACAGGGAGCCAGTGAAGGCTGAGTAGGATGGGTTTATGTGTTCACTGCTGCAGGTCTGTATAATAATCATTTTTAATGATCCCAAGAATCATAGTCATAATAATATGCGATTCCATTATGATTGTTCCACCAGAAAAGAGGAAAAATGTAATAACACCAAATATTCACAGCACTCATCTGAGCAAATGGGCTTCTCACTTCTAAGTGCGGCTGCAGGGGTGTCCTATTATAAAGTGGGCTATCTCTCCCCTCTCTTTTCAGCCTTGCTACCCCTCTGCCATTAAAAAGTCAGCATCCTGAGTTCAAATCCTGCACCCCGAATAGCTTGTATGGTGTCTGCATGTTCTCAGTGTGTCTGTGTGGATATCCACACCCCCAAGATGTGCCTTTTAAGTCAAGTGGTCACTCCAAATTGACGTTGAGTGTGTGAGTGGACCCTGTGGTCTGATTTCCACCTGATGCTCCTGGAATAAGTTATCACTCTCTCATGACCCTGAATGTTTAAGAGTGTTTCATTGTATGTTATAACAATTGATAATTTCACAGAACAAACAGCTGCTTACATCTAACCTTCAACAACAAGTAAAGGAAAAATGATGCCTGTTTATCTGCATGTAATAGTAGTGATTGTGGAGAGAAGAGAGATTACTTGTGCTTTCTGTTTGTGCTTACAACTTTGCGGAGGTACTTTTTTGGTTATTAAACCACCCATTATTTAAACCTGGGACTACATTGGTGTGTTCGTGTTTGGGGTTCGCTGACACCCGGTTCCACCACAATGCCCAACCAACATGCAATACATTGCAGCTCTTCAATGCCATGATAAATAAGAACGTAATAAAATACAGAATTTTATTTAATTTACTACAAAATGCAAATCATTTTAGATAATTTATTTACCAGAATGTTAAGAGAAAAAAAATCTCCATCACAAATAAACTGTCCATACAGTAAGTCAAGAGTTCAGTTTTCAAGGGTGAATATGCAGACTCTGCATGGACAATGACCAGACACACCATTTGAACCCGGGATGGTGGATCTGTCAGGCAGCATTGCTAACCACCACTAGATGAGGGCCAAGAAGACACAACATAAAGTAAATCTATGCAGATGTCCTGCCTTGAACTGGGATGGCTCCTGTCCTGCTATCTTTGTTAATGTAATTCACAGCTGCAAATCTATTTAGGAGTTGAGTTTGCAGAAAATGAAAGGCGGGCAAACTCAATCAATCGATCGATCGATAGATAGATAGATAGATAGATAGATAGATAGATAGATAGATAGATAGATAGATAGATAGATAGATAGATAGATAGATAGATAGATAGATAGATACTTTATTAATCCCAAGGGGAAATTCACATACTCCAGCAGCAGCATACTGATAAAGAACAATATTAAATTAAAGAGTGATAACAATGCCGATAACAATGCAGGTATAACAGACAGACAATAATTTTGTATAATTTTAACGTTTACCCCCCTGGGTGGAATTGAAGACTCGCATAGTGTGGGGGAGGAACGATCTCCTCAGTCTGTCAGTGGAGCAGGACACTGACAGCAGTCTGTCGCTGAAGCTGCTCTGATACTATTCAGTGGATGCAGTGGATTCTCCATGATTGACAGGAACCTGCTCAGCGGCCGTCGCTATACCACGGATGTCAAACTGTCCAGCTCCATGCCTACAATAAAGCCTGCCTTCCTCACTAGTTTGTCCAGGCGTGAGGCGTCCCTCTTCTTTATGCTGCTTCCCCAGCACACCACCGCATAGAAGAGGGCACTGGCCACAACTGTCTGATAAAACATCTGCAGCATCTTATTGCAGATGTTGAAGGATGCCAGCCTTCTAAGGAAGTATAGTCGGCTCTGTCCTTTCTTAAAAAGAGCATCAGTATTGACAGTCCAGTCCAGTTTATCATCCAGCTAGATAGATAGATAGATAGATAGATAGATAGATAGATAGATAGATAGATAGATAGATAGATAGATAGATAGATAGATAGATAGATAGATAGAAAAGGTACTGTATAATAGATAGATAGATAGATAGATAGATAGATAGATAGATAGATAGATAGATAGATAGATAGATAGATAGATAGATAGATAGATAGATAGATAGATAGATAGATAGATAACAAGTTTATTCTATGTAGTTGTTTTCACAGATTCATAGTTCATATGTTTAAATGTATTTATTTTTTTATAACAGTCAAGCAGACAGTTTAGGTGATTTGCTCAGGGTCACACAACTGGTCAGGTTTGGACTACCACAAGGCAGTGTACTCAACCCACTGCTCTTTAATGTATATGTAGATGTTCAGCCTTGTCCACGGGACACTAACAGTATCCTATACTGTATGCTGATGACCTTCAACTCACCACTCATTACAATAGCTTTGAAGAAATCAGGGAAATGATAAGCAGTGCATTGAATGAACCTGGAACTTACATTGTATTATAAGACCAATCAATTGAGGGCCAATCCAAGTAAGACATATGTATGTGCATTTCATTTAAAGAACCAATATAATTTTACTCAAAGTAATATGGGGAGATACACTACTGGAACACTGCCCCACACTTAAATATCTAGGTGCAGCCTTAGATCAATCCTTGACCTACAAAACGCACTGCCATAACACTAGAAAGAAGATTTCTGCAAGAAAGAACATTGGGAAGAATTTGACTGGGATAACCTGGGGTGCACAACCTGAAATCTTCGAAACAATTGCTCCCAATAAAGAAGTGTTGCAATCATTGGATGTAAAGATTCTCTCATCAGATTGGATAGCCAGCAGAGAATCCATTATAGAAATTCCAAACTGGGGTAGACACACATTTGGACGAGGTCTCCAGGACTAATACTTTATTCTTGACTTTTCTTTTTACAATTTTAATCTTCTCAGTTGTCAACTAGTATGGCCACCCAAGGCAAACTGGTCCTAGGTGAGGGATGAGACAAAGAGCGGTTAACCAAACCTCCTATGAAGAAAAACAATTTTGGACGGCGTTTTCCCTTGCCCGGACGCGGGTCACCGGGGCCCCACTCTGGAGCCAGGCCTGGAGGTGGGGCTCGATGGCGAGCGCCTGGTGGCCGGGCCTGCACCCATGGGGCTCGGCCGGGCACAGCCCGAAGAGGCAACGTGGGTCCCCCTTCCCATGGGCTCACCACCTATGGGAGGGGCCAAGGAGGTCGGGTGCAGTGTGAGTTGGGTGGTGGGCGAAGGCGGGGACCTTGGCGGTCCAATCCTCGGCTACAGAAACTGGCTCTTGGGACGTGGAATGTCACCTCTCTGAAGGGGAAGGAGCCTGAGCTAGTGCGCGAAGTTGAGAGGTTCCGGCTAGATATAGTCGGACTCACCTCGACGCACAGCTTGGACTCTGGAACCAACCTCCTTGAGAGGGGCTGGACTCTCTACCACTCTGGAGTTGCCCCCGGTGAGAGGCGCCGAGCAGGTGTGGGTATACTTATTGCCCCCCAACTTGGAGCCTGTACATTGGGGTTTACCCCGGTGGACGAGAGGGTAGCCTCCCTTCGCCTTCGGGTGGGGGGATGGGTCCTAACTGTTGTTTGTGCGTATGCACCGAACAGCAGTTCGGAGTACCCACCCTTTTTGGAGTCCCTGGAGGGGGTGCTAGAGGGCATACCTTCTGGGGACTCCCTCGTTCTGCTGGGAGACTTCAATGCTCACGTGGGCAATGACAGTGAGACCTGGAAGGGCGTGATTGGGAGGAATGGCCCCCCTGATCTGAACCCAAGCGGTGTTTTGTTATTGGACTTCTGTGCTCATCACGGATTGTCCATAACGAACACCATGTTCAAGCATAGGGGTGTTCATATGTGCACTTGGCACCAGGACACCCTAGGCCTCAGTTCGATGATCGACTTTGTGGTCGTGTCGTCGGACTTGCGGCCACATGTCTTGGACACTCGGGTGAAGAGAGGGGCGGAGCTGTCAACTGATCACCACCTGGTGGTGAGTTGGCTTCGATGGTGGGGGAGGATGCCGGTCAGGCGTGGTAGGCCCAAACGTGTTGTGAGGGTCTGCTGGGAACGTCTGGCAGAGCCCCCTGTCAGAAGTAGCTTCAACTCCCACCTCCGGCAGAACTTCGACCACATCCCGAGGGAGGTGGGGGACATTGAGTCCGAATGGGCCATGTTCCGTGCCTCTATTGTTGAGGCAGCTGACCGGAGCTGTGGCCGTAAGGTGGTCGGTGCCTGTCGTGGCGGCAATCCCCGAACCCGCTGGTGGACACCGGCGGTGAAGGATGCCGTCAAGCTGAAGAAGGAGTCCTACAGGACCCTTTTGTCCTGTGGGACCCCGGAGGCAGCTGATAGGTACCGGCAGGCCAAGCGGAATGCGGCTTTGGTGGTTGCTGAGGCAAAAACTCGGGCGTGGGAGGAGTTTGGGGAGGCCATGGAGAATGACTTTCGGACGGCTTCGAGGAGATTCTGGTCCACCATCCAGCGTCTCAGGAAGGGGAAGCAGTGCAGTGTCAACACTGTATATGGTGGGGATGGTGCGCTGCTGACCTCGACTCGGGACATTGTGGGTCGGTGGGGGGAATACTTCGAAGACCTCCTCAATCCCATTAACATGCCTTCCAATGAGGAAGCAGAGCCTGGGGACTCAGAGGTGGGCTCCCCCATCTCTGGGACTGAGGTCACCGAGGTGGTCAAAAAACTCCTTGGTGGCAGGGCCCCCGGGGGTGGATGAGATACGCCCGGAGTTCCTCAAGGCTCTGGATGTTGTAGGACTGTCTTGGCTGACACGCCTCTGCAACATCGCATGGACATCAGGGACAGTGCCTCTGGATTGGCAGACCGGGGTGGTGGTCCCCCTCTTTAAGAAGGGGGATCGGAGGGTGTGTTCCAACTACAGAGGGATCACACTCCTCAGCCTCCCTGGAAAAGTCTATTCAGGGGTCCTGGAGAGGAGGGTCCGTCGGATAGTCGAGCCTCGGATTCAGGAGGAACAGTGTGGTTTTCGTCCTGGTCGCGGAACAGTGGACCAGCTCTATACCCTTAGCAGGGTCCTGGAGGGTGCATGGGAGTTTGCCCAACCAGTCTACATGTGTTTTGTGGACTTAGAAAAGGCATTCGACCGTGTCCCTCGGGGAATCCTGTGGGGGGTACTCCGAGAGTATGGGGTACCGGCCCCCCTGATAAGGGCTGTTCAGTCCCTGTACGATCGGTGCCAGAGCTTGGTCCGTATTGCCGGCAGTAAGTCGAACCCGTTTCCAGTGAGAGTTGGACTCCGCCAGGGCTGCCCTTTGTCACCGATTCTGTTCATAACTTTTATGGACAGAATTTCTAGGCGCAGCCAGGGTGTTGAGGGGGGTCCGGTTTGGTGGGCTCAGGATTGGGTCACTGCTTTTTGCAGATGATGTTGTCCTGTTTGCTTCATCAGGCCGTGATCTTCAGCTCTCTCTGGATCGGTTCGCAGCCGAGTGTGAAGCGGCTGGGATGAGAATCAACACCTCCAAATCCGAGACCATGGTCCTCAGCCGGAAAAGGGTGGAGTGCCCTCTCAGGGTTGGTAGCGAGATCCTGCCCCAAGTGGAGGAGTTCAAGTATCTCGGGGTCTTGTTCACGAGTGAGGGAACAATGGAGCGTGAGATCGACAGGCGGATCGGTGCGGCATCCGCAGTAATGCGGGCATTGCATCGGTCTGTCGTGGTGAAAAAGGAGCTGAGCCGCAAGGCGAAGCTCTCAATTTACCAGTCGATCTATGTTCCTACCCTCACCTATGGTCATGAGCTATGGGTAGTGACCGAAAGAACGAGATCGCGAATACAAGCGGCTGAAATGAGTTTCCTCCGCAGGGTGTCTGGGCTTTCCCTTAAAGATAGGGTGAGAAGCTCAGTCATCTGGGAGGGGCTCAGAGTAGAGCCGCTGCTCCTCCGCATCGAGAGGAGTCAGATGAGGTGGCTCGGGCATCTGATCAGGATGCCTCCTGGACGCCTCCCTGGTGAGGTGTTCCGGGCACGTCCAACCGGGAGGAGGCCCCGGGGAAGACCCAGGAAACGCTGGAGGGACTATGTCTCTCGACTGGCCTGGGAACACCTTGGGATTCTCCCGGAAGAGCTAGAAGAAGTGGCCGGGGAGAGGGAAGTCTGGGCATCTCTGCTCAAGCTGCTGCCCCCGCGACCCGACCTCGGATAAGCGGGAGACAATGGATGGATGGATCAGTTGTCAACTGGCCGTAGTTCATCAATTAATTAATGGACAGTGTCACACACGTGCGCATAGGAGGCAGTCAAAGGGTAAGATGTCAGCTCGGGGGTTGATGAAGTGCACTAACCTCTTTTTTCTCTCTTCTACAGATCATCAGAAGGGAAGCCCAGCTAAACTGACATCAACTTCTGCATCCCTGTCCAGACCACGCCCTCCTACTGACCTCACTTCCACCACTTCCCTCACGGACCTGCCTCTTCCTTCACACCACCTATAAAAGCCCGCTCCTCTCCTCCCCATTCAGTCTGTATGGGACTCCGTCTTTTTGGGAAAACTTGGGGGTTGGTAGCAGAATTGGCACTCCAACCACCATAAAAAACCTCACACTGTTCCATTCCATCTGAGCTGGTGTGGTGCTGAGGTGTCACCCATTGCATGGCTGCTCTCGCGTCCTAACCAGGGATTCTGATTTGGTTTGTCATGTGATGGGTGTGGTAATGTGCTGTATCACTGCGTGCTCCTACCCTCTCTGTCTCTTTCTCTCTCTTTTTTTGACTACTCGGTTGCATATTCATTTTTGCCTTATGATATACAGGGTGGATCTCCAAAACTTTCTCTTTGTTTTCTTGTTACAACAGATATTGCTGGTTTCAATTTATCTTTAATCTGTGTCTACCATGTTCTCTGCATGTGTTAACAAATCTGCATTTATATGTGTATCAGTTCTCTCTTTACTAAGTAGTATAATGTATTTTGACTGAGAATTGCTCACAGCACTCTGTGCCTGCACTCAGTGAAGAGTGCTATACAAAAAAGAAATTGTATTGTATAAGTTGTACTATCATGTGACAGCATGCAGGTCTCGTCTGGTACAAATCCACCCATGCAAAATAGATATAGGCCTCAAATAAACCTGCCAAGTATTCACTGGCTGCCTAAGACAACCACCAATAGTAAAACTCAATATTCCAGAAGGGATTGCACCACGTGATATTTGAAGTGAAGGAACAACCAATCACGAATGTTTTAAAGCTTTAACATCCAATTAGCATCCCTATTTGGCTACCTACCTATACGACAAAGGTTGAGATTTAGAAAGAGCCTTTTCAAGTCATCACCAAGTCTTGATAGTACCACCAAAAACACCATGGTGTTGGAAGAAGGTCATTGGACAGCTGTTTTAAAGCTTTTACATCTGATCAGCATCCCTGTTTGGCTACCTACCCATATGACAAAAGGCTGAGATTTAGAAAGAGCCTTTTCAAGTCATCGCTAAGTCTTGATAGTACCACAGAGAACTCCAGGGTTACAAGCTTGGAGGGAGGGAATGACTGGTAGAAGTTGAATAGTATGGCGGTCTCTCAATAGGTTATACTCTGGAGTCATGAGAAGTCCAACTAATCTCAGGAGATGGGGCCTTCCAGTAATATCAACTCTGCGTGACTGTGGCTAAGAACAAACATCCATCCACGTTTATCAAAGCCCATCATGTCCAACCACCTACACAATGAATGACCAGATAACAGCTAATGTTAATGCAATTAACGTAGCTAAATTTTGGAGGAAACTTATATACTGTAGGTGATATGTGTATTCTTGTATTCCCTCCAAATTTCTACATACTGTACTCTCTTGTTGCCTTCATCTATGTTTATATTTAGACTATGATTTAACCTGGAATGAGTTTAATTCTATTGATTTAGTGTGGTCGTGTATTATGATGCTTTTGATACTAGAAGAGCGACCAGGCTGATTCCAGGACTGCAGGGGATGCGGTATGAGGAAAGATTAAAACAGCTGAGCCTTTTCAGTCCGAGTAAAGATGATTAAGATGAGACATGAAGTGCTTAAAATTATGAAAGGAATTAGTCCAGTGGATCGAGACTGTTATTTTAAAATGAGTTCATCAAGAACACGGGGACACAGTTGGAAACTTGTTAAGGGTAAATTTCGCACAAACATTAGGAAGTTTTTCATTTACACAGAGAATCACAGACACTTGGAATCAGCTACCAAGTAGTGTGGCAGACAGTAGGACTTTAGGAGCTTTCAAAACTCGACTTGATGTTATTTTGGAAGAATTGAGTGGGTAGGATAGGTGAGCTTTGTTGGGATGAATGGTCTGTTTTAACTAAATCTTTCTAATGTTCTAATTAGAATAAATAGATTAGTTGGTCCGGTGTGGAGAATAAACAACCTTGGAAGTTTACGGTCCACTGCTTTACCAGCTATCTCACACAGCAAATCTGGACTTATTTGACCAAAGGGCTTTTAGCCAGACCTACAAGCTGCAAGCCTGTCAAAGTCAGAATGAATAGAATAAAACAATAAGCAATGATATTTTACACTGCTAGTATTCACTTTTGTATTTTATAGCACCTTTCAGATCTACCAGTATCTTCATCCTAATCTGAATGAGAGGTTTGCTCCATACAGCCGTATGAATCTACTCCTCTAGAATAAATAATTTCCATTTCTGCTCCCTTACTTGTACACTCCTCCTTAACTTCACTTATTACTAGGGCACTACATAATGAAAGGAAGACATCATTACTGACAAAGGAAGAATGATGCTACGTTAAAAATACAAAGATTGTGATCAAGTATAAGTGCAGACAAAGATGGTTTTTCAGTTTTGCTGCATTGTGAGTTGTCCTTGACATTCCTGCTGGCAAACCTGGAACAAAGTGTGTGGATCTTCGATTAGTCCAATCAACCATCTCTGGGCTCAAAAATCACTCAAAAGCAGGCAGTCATTCCAACGCACAAGTGACGGTTAATAATCATAATTTGTTAAGATAGAAGATACAGGTTTTTTATAAAGCCCCAACTGCCACTGGACACCAAGTAAAGGTGCTAATTTTTTATTATAATAATCAGACAAGGAAAGAGCATAGCATAGCATTCTCAACCTTCTTAGTTCAATTCAGGTTCCAGGGGGATAAAGCCTATCTGGTGTGGCGGACGGCTGTGGTCCTTACCCAGCCGGGGCACTTCGACATTGGAAGGACTGGGGGACTGAGTTTATTCAGGGCATTACCTACCTCGGAGCACTAGGTGGCAGCCCTATTGGGTTGCAGCAGTGCCTAGGATTCCCACAGGGCTACTTGGGAGTAGGAGTTTGGAGCTGCCCTGCTGGGTTCTCTGGGCACCACCAGGGGGCACTGCAAGAACTGTTGAGCCCTGGGTGGTAGCACTTCTGCCACACTCGGAAGTGCTGTCAGAAGGAGGTCGTTGGACACCTGTATTGCTTTACAATGTATGGGGTGGATTCCCAAACCTTTCTCTTTGTTTTCTTGTTACAACAGATATTGCTGGTTTCGATTTATCTTTAATCAGAGTCTTCCATGTTCTCTGTATGTTTAAACAATTCTGCATTTATATGTGTATCAGTTCTCTCTTTACTAAGTAGTATAACCTATTTTGACTGAGAATTGCTCACCGCACTCTGTGCCTGCACTCAGTGAAGAGTGCTATACAAAAAATAAATTGTATTGTATAAGTGGTACTATCGTGTGACAGCATGCAGGTCTCATCTGGTTGAAGCCCACCTATGCAAAGTAGATATAGGCCTCAAATAGACCTGCCAAGTATTCACTGGCTGCCTAAGACAAACACCAATAGTAAAACTCAATATTCCAGAAGGGATTGCACCACATGATATTTGAAGTGAAGGAACAATCAATCATGAATGTTTTAAAACTTTAACATCCAATAAGCAGCCCTATTTGGCTACCTACCCATACGACAAAGGTTGAGATTTAGAAAGAGCTGTTTCAAGTCATCGCCAAGTCTTGATAGTACCACCAAAAACTCCAGGGTGTCGGAAGAAGGTCGTTGGACAGCTGGAGCACTTCTGGGAGCCCTATAAAAGGACTCAGCCGCCACTACTCTGGGAGCTAGGGTTGGAAGGAGGAGGTGGACTAAGCTTGCTAGAGGAGGAGTGGAGATGATGAGAAAAAAGCAGAAAGAAGAAAAGTGTGTTTTGTACAGTGTTTGTGCTTTGAAACGGTACTGTGTAGGTGGAAAACAGAGGAAAGCATTTCCCACGGGGGAAAAATAAAAAAAATAAAATAAAAACGTGTGTGCTAAGTCTGTATGTGTTGGGTTTGGGCGGCAGGAGTGCCCTCTACAGGCCACACTGGGCAGCATAGTGCACAAGGCAGGAGCCTACCCTGGATGGAACACACAAACACTCTCGATCTTCTTCTTAAACACCTCTTTTAAATAACATTTCCAACAATGTGTTTATTCCAGCAATATAGGGCACAAAGGCATGAACAAGCCCAGTCCATCTTAGGGTAAACTAACACTGGGCGAATCTCTATATATAATCTTCATTTGGATCTTGATCTTTGTTTGTCCGCGAATTAATTAGAAGAAGAAGCACTAGATGGCAGTAGAGAGACAGCTAAAACATAGGCATTGCATTAAGAATGTCCTCCAGGCTTATACTACTGAAGACTGTAGTACTCCAGTCACACCTCAAAACACAGACATTCAAACTAAACAAATTGTTGTGCTTTAAATTAACTAATCTTTATACATAATCTTCATTTGGATCTTGATCTTTGTTTGTCCGCGAATTCCACGCGTGCGTAGACCACCTTCCAGTTTAGTACGTTGTTGTTACTCACGGATGTCAACAATGTGCCGGAATAACGAGGGGTGGTGGACAGTGTTACGCTGGTTAGCTCCTGAGGCCTGGTTAGAGAATGAGATTGACGAAGATAAACGGTATGTGCCTACATAACATATGAATGAAAGAAAGACAGTGGGTAAAATGAATGACAACGTAACAGCACGTTCCGGAAATTATTATTGTTACATTGTAGCCGGCGAGTGCTGCGCGTCTCACAGTTGTACCGTGGCTTGCTCACATGTCAGTGAAGTGATCCCTATTTATGCTTTAAAGAGCCTGGATACCTATGTGTCCCCCTTTTATAACCATTGCTCCGTGTATATTGCCTTACTCTTTGGATTGCCACAAAGCAACCTGCGAGATTGGAGAAAGGTTGAGAAGAGATCGTGAGAGGAAACAACAGCGTCGTGAAAACGAGACGGACTGTGAACGGAGAGAAGCAGAAATGCTCCTACACCACCACATAATTACTATTCGGACAGTGATTCCGAGTAGGCCGTTCCTATCGAATCAATGTCCAAGGGTTTTCTTTTGCAATTTTGTTTTCCTTATAAAAAATCATAATGCTGTGCGATGAAGGGCCCAGTTCACGACTGGCAGCCGCGTTTAAACAGGGAGCCCTTCACAGACAACTTTAACACGCGCAACGTAGTTGGGTGCACATGGCTAGTTTGAAATAATCAGTTAGCCTTGCCTGTGCTTCTCTGGGTACAGCCATCTATTTTCTAATCCTATTTAGTTTGATTCAAGGTGACAGGGAGTGTGAAACTACTCCTAAAGTATCAGGCTCAAGTTATTACAGCAATATAGTGGTCTTTGGGAAGGAGTACCCAGAAAGAAAACCCACCAGGAGAGCTTGCAGACTCCACACAAATAATGGCTAGGCATGAGATTTGAACCCAGAATAATGGATCAGGTACTATTAGCTGAGGACGCAGAAGACAGAACATAAAGTAAATCTACGCCGAAGCCCTGGCTCGAACTGGGGTGGATTCTGCCCTGTTACCTTTGTTAAATTATTTCATATCTGTAAAGCTACTTATGAGATATGTCTGCAAAAAATGAAAGGTAAGGAAACAAAAAAGGCCTTTTATTCTATGTAGTGCCTTTCAAAAATCTATAGTAAAGCTTTTTATTTGTTTTTTATAACTGACATACAAGCAGGTTAAGTGGTTTGTTGAGGGTCACACAGGTAGTCAGGTCTAGGGAGTGAATGGGCAACCTTGGAGGTTACAGTGCAGTGTTTACCGACAAGGCCCCACTGCTGGACTGGATTTATTTCACCAAAGGGCTGTTTGCCAGATACAAAAGTCAGAATGTATAGAATAACACAAAAAGCAATGATATTTAACATGGCTGACATCCACCTATGTATCTTCTATAGCAGGGGTTTACAAGTTGGTCTATGAACAAGTGCTAGATGGTCCATGTGCTGATCGAGTAATCATTCTTAGAAGAAGTTTCTCACTGATAAGACCACAGGGAATGGCTTCAAAGACTCCAACCACAGAACATCCTTTCTAAGTTTCAGGCAAACAATGACATCTTCTACTTCTGCTCTACTCCTTCCCACCCCAACCCTCTCTTTTGACATTTCTTCAAACCTGCAGCCTCCCTTCTGTTCAACCTAACTCCTTCACTCAGCGTGACTCTTTTTTTATTATTATTATTATTAAATTCATCTTGACATCAACCTCATGAGCCAATCCCGAGTAACAGCTAACCCTTAATTTTATGAGGAAACTAACTCATGCTGTTTCTGATGTATTAAGCCATAATATTATTTTCTTTCTTTTGTGACCAACTTTCGTTAAGTAAAGACAAATTGACAGGATATAGCAATAAATGGACATTGCATACAAAGGAACCCAACGCACCCTCTCCCACCTTGTCCCACCCAGCTTGAGCCAAGGGATAATTTAAAAAAAAAATCAAGAATTTACAAGCCGGGATTTACACAATTGATCCGCAGCAGACCAGGGTTCAATTACATTACTGGGAGCATTAATCCGTGCTGCAGACCACTCCAAATGGTGCCATAACATCATTTACAAGGTTTTATTATCGATCATCTGGAACGTAAACGCAACAAGGTTTGAATGTTAATCTAGTAATGCAGACTTTCCTTCCAGGTGAGCAAGATCAAGCCAGTGGCATAGCTAGGGGTGGGCGGAGGTGTCTCTGCTCTACACCCCAGCTCAGTAGCTGGCAGTAATGCACCATTTACATTGGTCTGCCAACCGCTATAAAAATCCAGAAGAAGAAGAAGAAGAAAAAGAAGAAGAATGCATTACTTGTAAGGTGGAATTTTCATCAATGAGTGGATATTGACTGTAGATGGTCCTCTGTTCTTTATGACAAAGTGGTGCCCTGTCCAAATAACTGTTCTATAGCACTCCTTAAATCTGTGCTTCCTGTCCTGTCACCCAGTGCTGCTGGGATGGGAGATGGATCAGAGAGATGGCTGACTGTGAGGTACTCATCAACTGCACACTCCAGTTTAACCTTAATATACAACAGGAGAGACTCATAATAATCTAAAGCCATGTTCTTCAACCTTTTTTTTATCCTGTAATGGCACACTTTTTATAACCAAAATCATCCCAAGGCCCCCCACTATTTTACTAACCCCAAACACATATACAGTATATCTCATACACTTGCTCAAATGCAGGACTACCAAAGAAGCCAGTAAAAAAACAGCATTCACTGACACTACACTTAGTGAGCACTTTGGTGGCATCTCCAAGCTGCTTCACCACCTTTGCCCACACCTCTCTGCCTCAGAGACAACTTGTATGCCCACTATCTTCCACTGCTGTGCAGGCTCGCCAGCAGCCACACACCCAGGGCAGATGAACTCCAGCCGCCAAGAGACACAACATAACATGGCAATCGCAGGGCTGCTTTTACGCCAGCTTCTCCAGGTGGACCTATCCTTCGCCAACAGGTCTCAGCCACCTGAGAAACGTGTCCAACTCAGCTTCAGACCCAAGTGCACTACACTATTATGTACATGGCACACCTGGGTAGCTCTCACAGTGCACCACTGTGCTGTGGCACACTCGTTGAAAAACACTGATCTAAAGGACAGAGCAGGGCCTTAAGAGGGGTTTGGACCACTGACCTCCTCTTGGCCCATTTTCAGTCCTGAACAGTTTGTGCCCCTTCTTAGGGACAAGAAGTGCAGAGCCCTCACTGCCCACCTCAGACCATTGAAGTGAGAGACAACTTTGGGGAAAAAACAAAATAAAAAAGCATAAATAAATAGGCATAAATAAATAAAGCATCATACCAGGGACAAAGCAGTGCACTGGAGGCCCTGTTTTGATATCAAAACAGAGACATTCTGGGCCTCTATAGTCCTGGGGCCCCCTGAACGGCCAGTGCCCATTGTGCCCATACGTTAAGACGGCCCTGCCTCTGGGCAGTCAATGTGATGCTCTAGTAGCTAAGCTCTCAAGTTAACCTCTCTTTAAGAACCGTGCAATAACTCTGAATGGCAGGACACACAATATTTATTTTGGTTTTTCCCGAAGTTGTCTCTCACTTCAATGGTCTGGGGTGGGCAGAGAGGACTCCTGCACTTCTTGTCACCGATTTTTTTGGCGGCTGACTCTTGGAATCCTTACTCCCAAGTGAGGAACTTCTCCTTTGGTTGCCTCGTGTTGTTTTCTATACCGAATATGGATCGGCGGCAGCAGCGTATTTTTTTTTTATTTTTATTTATTTATTTTTTGTTTAAGGAAGGCCAAACACAGCGAGCGCCCAGATCCTGGGATCCCTGACACCGGGCTGACAATCTGATATTTCATGCAGAACTAAAGGTTATTGTTCCATATTCATTAACAGCGATACATTTAGGAAAATGTTAATCGCATTTGGGAGGAAATCAGATTAGCTTCGGTTATTACAGGCGCCTCAGAGTGTCAAAACAGTAGACGCACGGGGTTAAATTTACTTAAGCTTGGAGATGCAGTCGACTTTGCAGCTTTTTCCTCCAGTTACAGCTGTCCCCATGCTTTTGCTTAGGCTTTGAATGCTTGTAATAAATTGCACATCAGAAATAATTTAGCAGCTCTAAAATGCAGTCACACGTTTTGCTTACAGTGACGTTTAAAAATAAAGCTTTGCGAGCGCCTTCGCCACATGAATAATTCACCTCTTTCAAAGTCAGAAATTCCTGTTTAGCTTCTCAGATTAACCTTTTCCATTTTTTCTAGAGGAATCCTGCTTCCTAACGAGGCAAAGAGCAGGGCAGAATGAAAAAAATAATAATAATAAATAAATAGCATAAAAGTGGTGCACATGCTTGTACAGGCTTTCGCCACTGGGGGCAGCTTGCCCTAGGATTGCATTCCAGTGAAACCAAAGCAACAGTCTGGGCAGCTATCAGAATGAGAGAGAGTGCTGGAGTGTGTGTAGCTTTCCATTCACTGCTGCCGGGCTGCTTTTGTGTGCTCGATTCTCCTCTTCCACACAGGATCAGACGCTACTATGGGAACTTCTGTGCTGCGGGGTGCAGGACACAAACAAAGAGAGCTAAACGCCGGCTGAAGGGAGTTCTTTAGCAATGCGGGAGAAGGAACATTTGGGGCTGCTGCTGCTGCTGCCGCTACTACTGCTACTCTTGCCTAAATGTAAAACTGAAATACTGCAATGTCCATGAAGTGCAAATCATCTCGGAGAAGCTTAACCCTTCACTGCAAGCAAGGCTCTTGTCATTGTGCAGCTTTTTGCTCCAGGATATGTCTGTCATGGCACAGGGGAAATAATGTTCCCAAAACTGTCTGCCTCCCAAGAGATCCATTCTTTAATCCGGGGTGTCAGCGAGCACTGACTTCCTATGGTGCCACTGACACGCTCTGTCATACTTGTGGCACTGTGAACAAAGAAAGAAAAGATAAGAGCAGACCTACATAAGTCAAAGGATGGGTAAGTTGCCGTTTATGTAAATTGTCTCTTTTCTTTCCCCCCCTCTTTAGTGCGGCGCCTGCTGTGCTGGTTGAGGAGAAGCGCAGAAAAATAACAAGCGGAATTAAGTGCAATCTCGCCGAATTAAAGGTGCAACTGGGCACAAACTGTCTGCAAACTGTCCAGTTCTAGTTCTATTTGATTTTTTAAAAGACTTTTCAAAAATGCTAAAAAAAAAGAACGAAAACGAGATAGGGACATTTGTATCAAAATGCAAAAAAATTCTGCCGTTATATAGTGCTCTATGCATATTAATGAAAGAAGTAGACACGGGAGTGCATAACAATAGGTACAGTATATGTTGGCGCGGAATCTGCTATGTAAAAAAGACTGAGAAGTTAAATGAAAAATGAAAATGTCTGAAACTTCTAATGCCATGTTGTCTGAGTGTTATCAAAGCAAGCAAGACACATACAGTGTGTGTGTGTCTGTCTGTCTATGTGTATATTAAATATGTAAGTAGCACCATAAATACATTAAAATATAAAAGACCTATATAATACATTAGCACGTCAAATGATAATATATATAATTTGCGTGTATAGATAGATAGATAGATAGATAGATAGATAGATAGATAGAACTTTATTTGTCTCCAGGGGGAAACTGGCTGTTTACAGAATCACTTTAAATAAATAATTACATAAATAGGTTAATACATAATGTGGGTCTGTATATATAAAATAATACATTACATTAAACATATCACTATATCATATTTTAGGTTTGTAAAATATAATGTTGGTATATACAAAGTGAAAAATTTAATACAAATGCCTAATATCCAAGCATTATAATAAGAACTGAGTATCAATAAACTTCAAATATTAAATATAAGCTTATATATAAATATGTATTCACAAAATTAGTTTATATAACCTATTTAATTATCATACCATATAAAGTTGATTTTTGATTCCACCATGTCAGGTACGAGACCCTCTGCGTGCTGCATACAGGCAGTGACACTCAGTATAGCAGATTATCCGATATTTGTCAGATTCAGGTAACATGTTTAAAGCACACAGACATAAATCATAACTGTTACACGCAATCAAATGATATGTACAGCTGCAATTTATATCCCAATATGTTGAACTTGTAAAATAAAAGCAAAATAAATCCACGGCTGTATTAATAGGCAGCTGGATAGACTGGCATATTGCCGTATAACCCGGATGCACGCAAGGTGCTATACAACACGAGTAGCCGTATAATATAAATGTGACAAATACACCGAGGTATCAACTGCAGTAGAAATTGAGCTCCACTTCTTCTCAAATACCCTGTCTCGTCTATCACAATAAAAAATGGTTGCATGCTTAATGAAATGAGGGAGCTAAGCTGATTAACGTCGCTCTCGAGGAGCACTTGTTTGATGGTGCATTGCAGATTTTGTTTTTGTGTTTTTTTTTAAATCTTTTTTAGTTTCCTTCAATCTTTTTTTTTAATTCTAATTATGGTTCTGCCTTTCAGGTTTCAATGCAATCAGGCATCTAAGCAGATCGGCTGCAGTACTAGTGATCGCCCCTACTGTACTACTGACGATGCTCTCCTCTGCTGAACGTGGATGCCCCAAGGGCTGCAGGTGCGAAGGCAAAATGATTTACTGTGAATCCCAAAAGCTGCAAGAAATCCCACAAGGCATTTCGGGAGGTTGCTTGGGCCTATCGTTACGGTATAACAGCCTTCAGAAACTCAAGTTCAACCAGTTCAAGGGACTGAACCAACTCACTTGGCTTTACTTGGACCACAATCACATCAGCAATATCGATGAGAATGCCTTCAATGGAATCCGCAGACTGAAGGAGCTGATCCTCAGCTCCAACAAAATCAATCAGCTGCTGAATAATACCTTTCGACCGGTGACTAACCTGCGTAACTTGGATATATCTTATAATCAGTTGACTTCTTTGGGTGTAGAGCAGTTCAGGGGCTTGCGGAAACTCCAGAGCTTGCATCTACGCTCCAATTCCCTGCGCAATATCCCAGTGCGAATTTTCCAGGATTGCCGTAATCTAGAGTTCTTGGATATGGGCTACAACCGGATACGAAGTTTAGCTAGAAACGTGTTTGCTGGCTTGATCCGTCTCAAGGAGCTCCACCTGGAACATAACCAGTTTTCCAAACTTAACCTGGCCCTGTTCCCGCGCTTGGTCAGTCTACAGTTCCTCTACCTGCAGTGGAATAAGATTAGCGTTATTGGTCAGACCATGTCCTGGACCTGGAACTCGTTACAAAAGCTCGACCTGTCGGGCAATGAGATTGAAGCGTTCAGTGGGCCTAGTGTCTTCCAGTGTGTGCCTAATCTGCAGACCCTCAACCTGGATTCCAACAAGCTCACTTTCATTGGCCAGGAGATTCTTGACTCGTGGATTTCCCTCACTACCATCAGCCTAACTGGGAATATATGGGAGTGCAGCCAGAACATTTGCTCTCTAGTCAACTGGTTAAAAAGTTTCCGCGGCTGGCGAGAGAACACGGTGATCTGTGCCAGCCCAAAGGAACTGCAAGGGGTCAACGTGCTGGAGGCTGTGAAAAACTACAGCATCTGTGGCAAAGGCACCGTAGAAAAGTTGGATACAACAGTTTGGACAAAGCCGACGTTCAAACCCAAACCCACCAGGCCCAAGGTGGAAAGCAAGCAGCAGGTCCCCTACGTGCCCACCGTGGGCACGCCGGAGTCGGGCTCCGACACCGACCAGGAAATGGAGCATATCTCCTTCCACAAAATCATCGCGGGGAGCATCGCGCTCTTCCTCTCGGTCCTGGTGATCTTGTTGGTGATTTATGTCTCTTGGAAGCGCTACCCGGCCAGCATGAAGCAACTGCAGCAGCGCTCTCTAATGCGAAGACGCAGGAAAAAGAAAAGGCAGTCGCTCAAGCAAATGACTCCCAGCACGCAGGAATATTATGTTGATTATAAGCCTACCAACACCGAAACCAGCGAGATGCTGCTGAACGGAACGGGACCCTGCACGTTTAGCAAATCGGGCTCCAGGGAATGTGAGGTATGCAGCCGAGCGAACGGACGCGCGGGCGGGCGCTTTTTTTTTTCCTTTTAATTCGCCGCCTTTTTTTTTTTTCGAAGCTCGCGCTGCTACTTCCAAGATTGTGTGCTGTGCATTCTTAATGCCACTCACTTTGGCACAGCGCACAGCCGACGTGCAGGCCAGTGGCAAACTAATTATTTCAGCTACACTGAGCACATTTTCCATATATATTTAAAAATGGCATCTTTTCCTATAGAACCATCAACTCCCCCCACAACCCATCTCGTCCCTTTGTGACCGTTAGTATGATACTGCTGAATTATACACGGTATGGGAACCTACAGTTAATACTGCCTTAGAATGATAAATACAATTCAATTACAGAAACATTTAGCATACTCCCTATACCCTGCACCCCCCAGGGTCAAATTGAATATCAGAATGGATCTGCTTATAAGTCGAGAAAAAACCTTGAAGCCTTAGTACTGTTTGCTCTTAGACGTGTACGTGCCATCCAAGCGCAGAGCGCACTGCTGCGGTAATCCGTTACCGACACACTGGTATTTACTACACCGCGCACAGAGCTAAAGTGAAGTTTGACTTTCGAATGTTATGATCTGGTTAGCAAAGCAGTTTATACAGAACCTTTAGATTGGTTTACATGGTGAAAGTTAGCACGATACTAACGCTTTATTTCAAAATAAAAAGCAGCTGCTGCTACCTGTGGGCAGTCGGGTGAGTGAGTTCCCCCCTTGAGTTGGGGCACCTGGACCTAAAAGACCTAAACATGATAAACGCGGACCAAGCTTCCCAAAGCCCTCGATGGCTGCGACTGCTCTTCTGTATTTTGGGCTTTTAATTAAAATTAAATGATTTCTTACAAAGTTTTGGGGCAAATGGACATACAAGAAAATTCTTAAAAAAACAAAAACAAAACAAACGAACGTTATTATAAGAAAGAAAGTAAACGTATGCTGTGATTTTATCATTTGTTAAATGTTGTGCATGTAGGAAGGAACAACAAGACTGTGAATCGCAAATCATCAGCAAATAAGATTGATTATACAGATTCTAATAGCTACTCACTTATGGACATTTTTTGTAGTTTAAGAAAATGAATGCAGGTCGCAGGTGTCTGTCTTTTGGAAGTGTATGTACCTTTAATACTGAATTATTACATTTGATTTTTCTCCTGTATGTGTGTTTTTTTGTGTTGCGTGTGGTCTCTTGGGGGCACCAGAGGAAATAATGCCCAGGAGCACCGTAGAGTCTGTATCCAGTCCTACTATAACATATTGATTTATTTAATTTAGCTGGCAATTCATCGCCCATTGGGATTAATTTCTATCTATCTATCTATCTATCTATCTATCTATCTATCTATCTATCTATCTATCTATCTATCTATCTATCTATCTATCTATCTATCTATCGTAATATTAATAAAGCATACAAACCTAAATGTTGCAAAAATGTTAAGTAACTGAATAATGGGAAATGAGAAGCCAGTGGCTTGCTCCCTCACTGATTTTATGTTGTATTTCTGTTCTGCTGCTCACCTGAAGCACCAAGGAGCCAATATTTCAACCACAATATCGAGTTTCTGTCTGTTCAAGTGTATTAGCAGTGCTCTGCTGTTGGACAGCTGTTCTTCATGAACATTTACTGTAGCAATCACCTTTAGACAGTCAAATTCTGGTTCTACACCATGGCATTACCATACAGTGAGTCACTCATCCTGACTGTGGAACTGAGTGCTCAGAATAGACGAGACACAATTGTGTAACAACTACAGACACCGCCGTACAGGTGAAAGAGAATGATGTTAATGCAGGAAATGCAAAACACTTAGACCTTTGTAATACATACTGCCTCTAAGGAGTGTCAATCTGCATTACTTTGAGATTTAGTAAACTTGTGTTGGCAGATTTTTTTCACCCACCTCTGTTTTTTGTGGTCTGATAATGACTGGCATGAAATCTGAAGTTTTTCTTTTTAAATTATAAAGGGTACAAAACAGAAAAAAAAAGTTGGATATTGATAAGTACATTAAATAAGCATATAGCATTTGTGTAGCCATGCAACTTTACCACAATGCAAAATGAAATATTTGATCCTACAGTAAATTAAATTATCTTTGGCATGATATTTATATGTACACAAATATGAGATTAAAGATAACATACAAATGATTTAGACAATTTTACAAAGACCTGCACATCCAGTATATAAAGGTATATACTGTACAGTGAGAAATTACAGATATATAGTAGATACATAGATTTCAATATGTGTACTATCCATCCATCCATTTTCCAACCCGCTGAATCCGAACACAGGGTCACGGGGGTCTGCTGGAGCCAATCCCAGCCAACACAGGGCACAAGGCAGGAAACAATCCTGGGCAGGGTGCCAACCCACCGCAGGACACACACAAACACACCCACACACCAAGCACACACTAGAGCCAATGTAGAATCGCCAATCCACCTAACCTGCATGTCTTTGGACTGTGGGAGGAAACCGGAGCACCCGGAGGAAACCCACGCAGACACGGGGAGAACATGCAAACTCCACGCAGGGAGGACCCGGGAAGCGAACCCGGGTCCCCAGGTCTCCCAACTGTGAGGCAGCAGCGCTACCCACTGCGCCACCGTGCCACCCTATGTGTACTATATAAACTATAAATACGGTACATGTATTTGTATTTAATTGATAGATAGATAGATAAGGGCACTATATAAAAGAGATAAATAGATAGAAAAGGGCACTATATAAAAAACAGATAGATAGATAGAACAAGGCACTATATGATAGATAGGTAGATAGACAGAAAAAGTCACTATGGTCCTACACCTGATCATCAGCCAAAACATTGTGTGTCTAACATTTTTTCACAATGGGAGGATCTATCTATCTATCATATAGTGAGTGCCTTATTCTATCTATCTATCTGTCTTTTGTATAGTGCCCTTTTCGGTCTTTTATATAGTTTCTATCTTTTATATGGGTGTAGTAGGAGGAGGTGAGTGCTATGTATCAGGAGGGCTAAAGACATAGTTTCTTCAAACAATTTGTTTATAGGTGGAGTAAAAGGTGCTATCTAGTGTTTCATGGAGCTGAATTTGAAGAAAATTTAAAAAAAATATAAAAGCAGTATTTAATATATGATAATTTAATATAATATGCAGATAGATAAAAGGAGTTCATTTCTGGGTAGGTACTAAAGATAGTTACATATAGAGGGGTTGTGTTATTTAGGTAAGTCTGTAAATAGTTGCCCCTTATTTGCCACACTCTTTTATCTTAATGAAAAATCAGAATATTTCCAAAATGTTTTACAGACATACAAAGAAGACTACAAAGTTAGTATTCATCCAGACACAGTCTTTGATAAAGTACAGGAAACTTTGCTCTGCAGCGAGAACCAAGACTGGAAAGCAAAATACCAAACAATAAGATAAGGCAGAGGGCAGATTTAAGGGCCAAGGGGACATTTAGCAAGTTTGAGTTGATTTACTGTATCTATACAATCAGAAAGTCAAATTCTTTTTACAGAATTTTCAATCATTCTAAAACTCCTCTGTTATACATGACATTTGGAGTATTGCTTTTGTATGTTGTCTTTCACATTTCTCTAGCTAACTCAGTCACGCCTGGAGTTTAGATGCCTATTATAAAGTAGCCATTTACAGCATATGTTATTAAGTATGTTATCTACTATATAATAAAATACCAAGGTCTGTGTGTCCAGTCCCTCAGAGCAATCTGATTGGTCAGTTTGGCTTTGGTGAGGAAGTGCGAGTGTGAGACGCACGAGGAGGAGCGAAGGTGCACTCTGTGAGAGTCGCCATTAAAGACGGCAGGGATATCACCAGACAGGAAGTGAGAAAGGTGCTTCAGAGTGTGAGAGGGGAGCTCAGCGGATACAAAGGAAAGGCGCTGAAGGTACACGTAGGGCTAGAGACGACAAATGTTTTTTAATTATTCTATTACCTGGCTTCAACAAGTACCATTGGTAGTTAACAATAGTGCATTATCATTACAAATAATAACACTCTTTGAATTTGTTTCAGCCATTTGTCATTGCTCTACACCACATTGAAACGGCTTATAATTTGTTTTGTAACATGTTTAACTGGCTTCTGAACTAAAATATCATTGCTGCCTCATATTGCCCACTTATAGGTATTTGGATGGATACCCCAATAATAACAGACTGTAAATACACTTCTCCGTGTCTGTATTTCATACATATACAGATGCACACTCACATACTCATGTCTGCCCATCCAAGGGCTTTATACATCAGCTTCATTCATGACAGACACCTTGAGAAAAGACACACAGACAGTGACGTGGCCAGGGGGCTACGCACAGGGCCGGGGGGTGTGAGGCACCACGCTCCTCCATTCTACTCTTATTTACACACACACAGCACTGCAGCACTGTGTACACATGTAATTCAACATTGTAATAATTATAGCTTCCATATTCGATCACTTTATCCCATACTGTCCATACAGTGTGTGCAGTAAAGCACAAATATAAATAATCTAAAAATAACTGCATGTACTGTATAATTATGCAACCATTTGCAATCAAGGTCTTTTGTTTTTTCTTCTGTGCAGTAATTCCTTTTGAAGATTTCAGTCACTGTTCTTTACATTGATAATATACATCATGTGGTGTTGATCAGTGAAACCCTTGACTCTGTTGCAATTTGTATTTTTGTTGTCCTGGTGTGGTCACTGTACTGCAGCACCCATCAGGCCACCAGGCCGAATCAAATAAACTACTGAGACCTTGAAATCCATCCATCATCCAACCCGCTATATCCTAACTACAGGGTCATGGGGGTCTGCTGGAGCCAATCCCAGCCAACACAGGGCATAAGGCGGAAAATTAACTCCGGGCAGGGCGCCAGCCCACCGCAGGGCACACACACACACCAAGCACACATTAGGGACAATTTAGGATCGCCAATGCACCTAACTTGCATGTCTTTGGACTGTGGGAGGAAACCGGAGCACCCGGAGGAAACCCACGCAGACACGGGGAGAACATGCAAACTCCACGCAGGGAGGACCCAGGCAGTGAACCCAGGTCTCCTAACTGCGAGGCATGCTGTGATTTGTATTTTAAAATAATGTCCAAGGCACAAAGGCTTCCACAAAGCAGCCCGTTGTCCTGGTGTGGTCACAATGCTGCAGTTCCCATCAGGCCACCAGGCAGAGTCAAATAAACTACTGAATCCTTGAAATCCATCCATCATCCAGCCCGCTATATCCTAACTACAGGGTCATGGGGGTCTGCTAGAGCCAATCGCAGCCAACACAGGGCACAAGGCAGGAAATGAACCCCGGGCAGGGCACACACACACACACAGCACACACACTAGGGACAATTTAGAATCGCCAATGCACCTAGCCTGCATGGCTTTGGACTGTGGCAGGAAACCCATGCAAACTAGGGGAGAACATGCAAACTCCACACAGGGAGGACCCAGAAAGCGAACCCAGGTGTCCTTACTGCGAGGCAGCAGCGCTACCACTGCGCCACCATGTATTTATTAATTAATGCTTGACTATGCTGTGATTTGTATTTCTAAATAATGTCCAAAGCACAAAGGCTTCCACAAAGCAGCCCGTTGTCCTGGTGTGGTCACTATACTGCAACACCCAGCAGGCCACCAGGTCTAGTCAAATAAACTACTGAATCCTTGAAAAGTATTTATTAATTAATGCTTGACTATGCTGTGATTTGTATTTTTAAATAATGTCCAGAGCACAAAGGCTTCCACAAAGCAGCCTGGTGTCCTGGTGTCCTTTCCAGCGGTCACTATGCTGCAGCACCCATCAGGCCAGCAGGCCGCATCTAACAAACTGCTGAATCCTTGAAATGTATTTCTCTATTTTTTCCCTTTTGTGCAGTGATGTGCCATTTGGCCAATGTCAGGGAGTAAAGTGTTGGCTTCAATGATTTTCATTCCTGTCGATTGTGTAATTCTGCAGTAACACAATTTACCTGTAGATGTTGCTAAGACTGCAGATCTGCCTTGGCATTTCCTCAAGCACACGTCATTTCTCACCAGCTTCTAACTCCTACTCGGCTTGATCCATCTCTGAATGGGCACCGACTTTAAAAACTGACCAGTGTTAAGCAGCTGCAAAATAAAAATCCTTTACAACAATGCAAAATAAAAGAGAATGAGGGACGAGGTGTAAAGGAATAAATATAGAGAGCGGCACTGTCCTAGGAATCCTTCTGATTTATCATTGCTGGCTTAAGATTTGCATTCGGCACAAGACAAGTGAATTGCGAAATGTGGATCTAAAGTATTTAAATAAATCATATTTGGCTGACACTGCAGTCCGTTTCTAAATTTGTTTTTAGGGCAAAAAAATCCTTCTGAGTTTCCCTTTATTAATAATACAACACATTTTGTGCTTGAACTGTGAAGAGTAAACCTGTTGAGAGATGGGATAAATATTTAATAATTTTTTTTGAATGGCGTAATATATTTCTTGGTGGTCATCTTGGATGAGGTGAACAGTCCGACTCCAATCAAGCAAAGCAAAGGTCAATTAAAACATGCTTTGAATTGGATTTCTAACTGTTATTTTTATTACATAATAAAAAGGAACTCAAATTTCTTATTAAATGCAAGTGCAATGCAGAAAATGTGCCCACTGAGAACAAAATCTGATGGCTTTCTAGTTCACGTAACGGAGGCGCCTACCAAAGATGTGCAATATTGCGCGTGACACAGCGGAGCTCTTTTGTACAATAAAATCCTTGTATTAGGGAAGATTACTCGTTACTGAAAGGGAGAGAATAGAAACCTAATACGCTTTGGAATATACAGGACACTATGTAGAACGCATATAATGATTGATATTTTAATCTCATCTGCCAGGACTTTAGCACAAGCGGCATCTTGACTCCTAATACCTCCTCACTCACAAAACATTACATGAAGCAAAAATAATGAACGAGCATGATGAGCGCAGAAAATGCAAGAAGGAAATCCTACTGAAATATTTCAAGTAAGTGGTACTTATTAATAAGAAACATACACAGTGTGACAGGCGGCCGGGTCCAATGCCCGGCCGGGATGCCCCTTCTGTATATGTTCTGGGGGAGCAGCTATGGACATCTCACTACCTCCCCCGGGATGCTTGGTGGCAGCCTCCCTGGCTGACGATGGTGCCTCAGTTTCACTGTGGGGAACTGGGGTGGCCGCCAGGGGGTGCTGCATGGAGCCAGGAACCCACCTGGACATCTCTGCAGCCCCACCCAGAAGTGCAATTAGCCGCAGGTGATCAAGCACCTGGAGCACTTCCAGGTGGACTATAAAAAGGGCCAGCATCCACCACTCAGGAGCCAGAATCAGGAGGAAGAGGACAAGGTTGCCTGGGAGGAGTGGTGGTGCCAAGGTGGAGAGAAAAGAGTTGTTTTGTGTTGTATTAGTGCTTGTGGGATTGTGTTGTGGCTGGAGGGATTATGGGGAAGACGTGCCCTACAGCTGAAGAAAAATAAAAAGACTGTTCATTTTACACGTGCCTCTGAGTAAGTCTGTGCCGGGTCGGGCGCTATATAGCGCCTTATTACAACAGAGAAACACACACACTGCCGTGTTAGTGAATAGATGATGAGGCATAGAGAAATACAATCAAATTCAGCTCAGTCCTGTTGGGGGTCTTTATGAGGCTGGAGGCTATCCCAGTAGCTCTGGTGGCAAGGCAGGGACCAACACTGGACGTAGCACTGGTCAGCCACTGTTTAAAGAAATTATAACATAAATTCACCTCAGCCCTGTTTGGGGATTTTTGTGAGGTTGGAGCCTATCCCACCAGTAGTGGCAAGGCAGGGACCAACACTGGACGTGGCACCAGTCAGCTACTTATTTATAGAAATTATAACATAAATTCATCTCTAAATTCATCTTCTAAATTGCACTGGCAATCGGAAGGTTGCCGGTTCGAATCCCGTCAATGCCATTAGGGACTCTGCTCTGTTGGGCCCTTAAGCAAGGCCCTTAACCTGCAATTGCTGAGCGCTTTGAGTAGTGAGAAAAGCGCTATATAAATGCAAAAAAATTATTATTATTATTATTATTATTATCTCAGTCCTGTTGGGTTTTTTTGTGAGGCTGGAGCCTATCCCAGTAGCTCTGGAGGCAAGGCAGGGACCAATGGCAGATGTGGCGCCAGTCAGCTACTTATGTATTGAAATTTTAACATAAATTCACCTCAGTCCTGTTTGGGGGTCATTGTGAGGATGGAGCCTATCCCAGCAATAGCAGCAAGGCAGGGACTAACACTGGAGGGGGGCATCAGCCAGTCACTGGGCATGCAAACACACATGTCAGATATGAATTTCTTGCATACTACATTCTTATCAAATTATTTTCTTTCTCTGTATGAACAGAGAAGAAGCAGCGTTTTGATGTTAAAAAATGGATGTCTTTATTTAATCTCATGAGAGTAATCATTAAACTACAATAGGCTTAAACTGGAAAACAAAAAACAGCGGGTGATTGGGAGGGGATCCTCTCTTGAGTTGTCAAAAGTGGAGTCCCGCAGGGAGCTGTGCTGGGGCGGCCGCTCTTTTTAATTTCTATAAATGATTCAGATTTGATTGATGACCATTTTAATTGGCCTTGGTCTTCTTCTTTGTTTATTTTCAATGAGAATCACAAAATAATAACTAAAAGTGTAATCCTCAAGGTAGTTTGGTGATTAGCAGTGCTACCTCATGGCTCAGGTGACATTTGGTTTAATTCCTGGCCGTTTCTGCCGAGTCAGTACATTTGCCTAAAGTTTAAATGGGTTTTGTCAGAGGAGATTGATCTTCTTTTTCTTATTTCTTCTATTTCCCTAAGAAAGGACAATTCTGTTGACTGCCAGTCTTAAGTGGCATGTTGTGCGACTGTCATCCCTTGCCCAAAACAGCCAGGGTAGCCTCTATCTCTGTGAATTCCTGATAAGAATTACAAGTGTACACTGTAAAAAAATAATGTTAAATTTACGATAAAGTACTGGCAGCTAAGTTGCCAGAATTTTACCATAATAAATACAGTTGACAGTATTTTTAGGTTTACAGCAGGGGTGTCAAACTCCAGGCCTGGAGGGCCGCAGTGGCTGCAGGTTTTCATTGCAACCCTTTTTCTAATCAGTGTCCAGTTTTCATTGCTAATTACATTCTTTTCCCTTCATTTTCATAGCCCTGTTTTTAAGGATTCAGTCCTCTCAGTTGATTTGTTTCTTCATTAAATGACAGCCAAATAGAAATGAGACGTGAAACGAGACAACAGATGACCAGCTAAACTGGGATTTCAAACTCCAACCAATTTCACTCCAACCAGTTTCTTAATGAGAGGCCGATTCTTGCTGTTAATTAAACTTGTTATTTAACTCCATGGGTTATTGCTGCTCTCATTCTGCCACAGCAGACATTTTCAAAGCTGTTGATTTTTTCTGTTTTTTCTAAGAACACCGTCCAAGATGTTTCGGTGACCCGAGAGATCAACCTTACTGAGACCTTCACCTTTCTTTATTTTCAGATATTGCGTGATGGGCACGGGTGAGCTGCTCATGTGGCAGCTTGTTTTGTGTCTCATTATTGTTTGGCTGCTAATTAAGGAAAAAGAGACAACTAGGGGGTCTGAGTCAAGTTAATTAAAATTAAGGCAAAAGAAGGTAATTAGCAGGAAAAACTGGCTACTGATGAAGAAGATGGTTAGAATGAAAACCAGCAGCCACAGCGGCCCTTCAGGACCGGAGTTTGACATCCGTGGTTTACAGTATAACTCTATAGTAAATAACTGTTTTTTCTTTACAACATATTCCAACAGAAGAGAATGTTTAACCATAACCAGAAATCCATGCACTGTAAGAAATATAAACCACTAAACCATTTAATAAACCATTAAAAAGTATTTTCAGGATCAAACTCCACTACACAGTTTGCGTCAGGAAACTAACAACAACCAATAGCAAACATGTATCATTCAATTATACACACTGAAAACAATTCAATGTTTAAGGAAGTTACAGCACATTGTCTGTTGGAGAAGTAAAGTTTGCTTTTGTGGTGTTTGGTGTCCTACAAGTGTGCCAGCTGATCGAATACAACCCTCCATAAATCAGCTTCAATAACCTCAAAAAACCTTCGACACGCAGGGAAAAATAAGTCTGTTAACTTTAAGTCTTTTTCCCCTCCTGTTCAAAGGTATGCAGTTCACCAGGAACAATACGGTAAAAGGGGGTGTGTCCTTATGCAAATATCGTAACTTCTGTGCTACTGAAACAGCGCTTTATCGTTTGACAGTTGTTTATCTTCGCTATTTTTTACACTGTAAAATTAACAGATTTTTTCAGTGTAACTGTAATGCATCAGTAAATGGTATTTAGCATATTTTGAAGGTAGAAAAATATCGATTTTATAGAACTTGGCTGTAAAAAATAATGAAATGTATTGTTTGAGATATACAGGTAATTTTCAGTAGAACATAAGGTAACTTTCCTTTTTTTCAGAAAAGGTGTTTTACCTTCACCATTTACAATATTTTTACCGTTAAATTTTCAGAAATTTTTTACAGTGTACAGCAAATTGAAAAAAATGCATGTAACACAAGAATTGGTCATTAATACCTAACCTAACTGGGTGAAGAGTAAACAGACGCACCACAAAAGGGAACTGGGCAAGCGTCAGGTAGATCAGGGGCGTCGTATTATGTTTAAAGTGAGTAACTACACATTGGTAGGTAAATACGATATTTAAAAGATATCACTACCCAATAAAGGAACTGCAGCAACAGCACACACACATCACTGTACCACAACACGTCAGCACACAGAAACAGTCAAAAAGACTAACAGAGTGCAGGGGGATGGAAAACCTTCACGCCATACGAAGTTCAGATCAAAAGAGGTCATGCTTAAAATGTACAAAGAACTTGTGAGGCTGCGTGTGAAGCACTGTGTGATTTGACTTCGGTCTTGCTAAAGAAGAAAAAAAAAAAGAGAGAGAGACCTATCAACGTTAGAGAAAATCCAGAGAAGAGCCACTACACTTAATCCGGGACTGGAGAACAGCATATGTGGAAAATGACTGAAGGAATTGAATTTTTTCATGTTAGGCAAATGGAGATTAAAGGATGGGTGTAGTTAACTGTGGAGTTGTGCAATGCAAAGTCCACTTACAGCAACACACTACTTACATAAATATAAAAAACACTATAGGATAGATAGATAGATATGAAAGGGACTATATGATAGACTAACTATCCCCTTGTGGCTCCGCCCGCGTAGTAGTGAAACAGGACAAACTTTAAAAATCAATAAACAAACAGGTATCACTAGCTAAGTGGAGGCAAGATACGCTCCAAAACGTGGCGAGAGGTAGACAGACTCAAATGGAAGATGACGAATGAGTGAGGACGGTCCTGCCCGGATCCCCACTCCTGATGTCCCGCTTCCCCTCCCCTTGGCCCGCAGCCTCTCTCTCAGATTAGCGTGAATTTAGCGCTTCTGCAAGCTAACTATGATACTTAGCGTGATGACAGAAGTTGCAAAATCAACCGGAATGTTCAAGCAAATTATAGAAAAACAACCTGATCTAAATCCATTAAGTAGTTCTCTCGTGAAAAGAGGGCAGACATACAGAGAGACAAACAGACAGACGTTAGATTTTATATATATATATATATATATATAGATAGATACAGTAGATAGACCTGGACACAGTGGAAGCTGTTGTGGAAAAGAAGAGGGAGGCAAAATTTGATGCCATCATGAAAAATACCTTCCATCCGCTTCAGGAGGCGCTGAATTGGAGAACTTTTAGCCACAGGCTCATTCCACCATGGTGTGATAAGAAGTACCTCTGGGGGTCTTTTCTGCCCATTGCTGTCAGGCGATTCAATGCTTCCACTAGGTGTACTTCTTAAGTTTATTTATTTATTTAGTGATGGTTTGGTTGATTAATTGATTGGGTGTATTATCTGTTCTGTGAGTCTGTATTCTTGTTTTTATGTTTCTGCTGCTGTATAGATTTGAATGGGATTAGTAAAGTTCATCTAAACTAATCTATTCATAGACAGATAGATAATGTACTATAAAATGGATAGACTGTCCGAGATAGTGTTGTGATTGGTATTCTTTATTAATTTTTTCCAAGTTCTTCAGAGACTATATTTCTGTTCTTTATATGCAATTATAGGTTTTTGGGGCACAAAATTAATTTCTAACACTGTGTTAGAAAAATAAATGCAGTACTTTTTCTCATATTGTTAGGATTTATTTTGCCATTTTTTGACACCATGTTGATGTTCATGTGCACTGCCATTTGTGAGTGCCATCATTATGACACACTCCTGGCTGCCGAGGACGTGGCCTTGGAGGTCTTGGCGCCTGACATCATTGAAGCGATGAGTTACATGGTCTCCTGTGATGACCTTTCCTTGTTCAAGCTTGTGGATAACTCAAAGAAATCTCTACTCAGATTGTTGCTGTGCTCTTTATTAGAGCTTGTTAAGCCATTATTTGGCTTCAGTTTTGTTCTATGAATTAGTTTCTTCTCTTGGTCACCTCCAAGATACATAGATAGATAAATAGATAGATAAGGCACTATATAATAGACAGATACATAAAGACTATATAATAGATAGATAGATATGTAAGGCACTATATAATAGATAGATAGATAAGGCACTATATAATAGATGGATGGATAGATAGATAAGGCACTATATAATAGACGGATGGATAGATAGACAGATAGATACATAAGGACTATATAATAGATAGATAGATAGATATGTAAGGCACTATATAATAGATAGATAAATAGATAAGGCACTATATAATCGATGGATGGATAGATAAGGCACTATATAATAGACGGATGGATAGATAGATAGATAGATAGATAGATAGATAGATAGATAGATAGATAGATAGATAGATAGATAGATAGATAGATAAGGCACTATATAATAGATGGATAGATAGATAAGGCACTATATAATAAATAGATGGATAAATAAGGCAATACATAATAGATAGATTGACAGATAGATAAGGCACTATATAATCGATGGATGGATGGATAGATAGATAGATAAGGCACTATATAATAGACAGATACATAAAGACTATATAATAGATAGATAGATATGTAAGGCATTATATAATAGATAGATAGATAGATAGATAGATAGATAGATAGATAGATAGATAGATAGATAATGCACTATATAATAGATGGATGGATGGATAGATAAGGCACTATATAATAGACAGATAGATAGATAGATAGATAGATAGATAAGGCACCATAAAATAGATTGATAGATAGATAAGGCAATATATAATAGATAGATAGATAGATAAGGCACCATATAATAGATTGATAGATAGATAAGGCACTATATAATAAATAGATGGGTAAATAAGGCAATACATAATAGATAGATAGATTGACAGATAGATAAGGCACTATATAATCGATGGATGGATGGATAGATAGATAAGGCACTATATAATAGATAGATAGATGGATAGATAAGGCACTATATAATTGATGGATGGATGGATGGATAGATAGATAGATAAGGCACTGTAAAATAGATAGATAGATGGATAGATAGATAAGGCACTATATAATTGATGGATGGATAGATAAACCACTATATAATAGATAGATAGATGGATAGATAAGGCACTATATAATCGATAGATAGATAAATAAGGCACTATATAATATATGGATAGATAAGGCACTATATAATAGATATATAGATAGATAGATAAGGCACTATATAATCAATCGATAGATAGATAGATAAGGCACTATACTGTATAATAGATAGATAGATGGATAGATAAGGCACTATATAATAGATAGATAGATAGATATGAAGGGCACTATATGTGATAGGTAAGTAGTGTAAGGGAAAAATGTACCCTATGAATATGTATAACTGCTTGTTTAACTAAGGTATTATGTATCATTTGTACCACAACCATAAAGATAAGATTATGTAACATTTTAATTATTTTATTTTGTTGATTACAAGAATTTTTCTATATAAAAATTCCTATTCAATGAACCAGATATTTACCAAAGACTTTTAATCCGTTTAATTATTTTGGGAGCTTTAGATAATACGAAGACATAGCTGTGTTAAAAGAGTTTACCATTTATCAGTCTGATGATTGGTGCAAACTGAAATGCTTGTTGACTGCACAGGGTCGCAGGGTAGTTGCAGCATATCTCAGCAAGCAAGAACAATCCCCAGACAGGGCACCAGCCCATCACAGAGTGAACACACACACTTACACACCAGGGCCTATTTAGCATCACTAATTCATCTAAAGAGAAGTTCTTTGGACTTTGGGTGGAAGCCAGAACAACTGGAGGAGACCCATGCAGACACATGGAGAACATGCAAACTCTGTGCAGGGAGGACCCAGGATGTGAATCTAATCTCTGACTAACTCAAATTTGTGTTCTTTTCCATCTGGGATTGCAAATTCAGAGCCTTGAAGGTGACATTAGATGCCAGTTTTGTTTCAGTCGCTTTCTGAATCGGTGACCATTTACTATTGCTAATAGTAACTGACTTGATTTGTAAGATTCAGATCCCTTCCTTGTTTTTTTTTCCTACACCAGAAGCCAAAGAACAAGATGCTGAATGAGGCAGCAGATGAGCAGCTAACTCTGGGGTCTCTTACTCAGTATCTTGAGGGCCTCCATTTTTACACCAACCAATTTCTTAATTAGAAGCCACTCTTGCTGCTAATGAAACATGTTATTTAATTCTATGGCTTGTTGGGGCTCTCATTCTGCCACACCATACAATTTCAGAACTGCTGACTTAAATTAAAGCAACATCAGAATGTGCTTTGTGGACCAAAGCAGATCAATATTTCTCAGACACTCACTTTTTTCTTTTCAAGTATTTTATTGAAGCAGATATAATATGATGGACACACAGGTGCAAGTGGGATCAAGTAGAAGAGGTGAAAGCTATGGCCACCTCCAAGATTAGAGTCTGACACCCCTGCTCTAGACTGACAGTCCATTACAATATTTGCCCCCCTGAACTGTGTTATCATCTTGTATTTTGCTTTGCCTCTGGTACTCAGAAACATAATCGCTCCAGGCCAGTACATTTTATTTTACTCCACACCAGTGTAATCAGCTCTGCACATGCTTAATCAAATTCAAGGCTGTGAGGGGGCCTGAGCGTATCCCAGCAGTATCTGGCATAAAGCAACACGGGATGAGATTGCAGTTTGTCGCACAAAAAGCCAATTTAAAACTGCCAAGTAAGGTAACACACACGTCTTTGGGAAGTTGGGAAGAACACTGGCGTGGCTGGAGGAAAAACCCACCCAGAGAATGTGCATACTGTATGTACTTCACACAGACAGACAGACAATGCCTGAGTGTGGGATTGGAGTCCAGGTCACTGAATCTGTGAGGCAGCCCTGCTAACCACTGCACCACTCTTTTGCACTGTCAGTACTGACAAAATGGTTCACCTTTATTTTTGTAATTTTTCTTTCAGCAATAGAAATATGAGTTAATTATTGTGAAATTACAAACCGCATACAGACCATCTAAACGATGGGCAAGGTGCATCCCTCTTGAGAACATGGCAAATGTCTAAAAAGGAGACTTTAATGGTGTGAATTTAACATCGGTTACTGGAGAAGGAATAAAACCATGCATTAGGACTTTTCTTCCAGATTTTTGTAGCCTGCTGATAAATGTCAATATCATACCTTAATAGTAAAAAAAAAAAATAATACATTTACTTTATCACCTACTATTGGGGTGATTGATTGTATGTTCTCACCCTCCCTAACCCCATGAACACATTATTGGAGAAGCACCAATAACTGCAGGGGCTAAAGACATAAGACGGGAATTAGCTGACCAGGGTGTTTAGTGGCGGGCTGGTGGGTGCACTCCGTTGATTTGCTTTTCTTAACCAGGGGGTAATGGGTGAGAGATGTGGAGACAAGAGTGACCGTATGGCCTTTAATTTTCACCCCACAGTTGTGGTCCTCTGGTCCTAGCACACGGTGATGGGACTTTAATAAGTTTGGCTACCTGCTGTCACCCTGAAGCCCCAGTCGTCCCACCTTAACCCATCAATGAAACCACTAAGCTGAGAGATACCACATGAACCTCAAAGATCACAAAAATGTAAGAAAATAGGTTAAATTAATGCTATCTAGTTTAATAAATTACAAAATACAATACAATAACAGAACATAAATTGAGCATAATATCAAACACAATAAACAGCTCTTTTCTTACCTAACATATAACCTCTAAAATGTAATTATACTCTAAGTAATAAAGGATTTAAACAGTCTTCCAATCCAGTATCAGAAATTCTGGAAGGGTTGCCTCAATCAGTTCTCCACTATCTGAATAAAACTGTAAAAAAAAAAAATAATAAAAAAAAAAAAAAATATATATATATATATATCCATCCATCCATCCATTTTCCAACCCGCTGAATCCGAACACAGGGTCACGGGGGTCTGCTGGAGCCAATCCCAGCCAACACAGGGCACAAGGCAGGAACAAATCCCACCGCAGGACACACACAAACACACCCACACACCAAGCACACACTAGGGCCAATTTAGAATCGCCAATCCACCTAACCTGCATGTCTTTGGACTGTGGGAGGAAACCGGAGCCCCCGGAGGAAACCCACGCAGACACGGGGAGAACATGCAAACTCCACGCAGGGAGGACCCGGGAATCGAACCCAGGTCCCCAGATCACCCAACTGCGAGGCAGCAGCGCTACCCACTGCGCCACCGTGCCGCCCTATATATATATATATATTTTATAATATATATTAGTATTAAAATATTATCACATACCTTTGCCTCCATGTATACATATAGTTGTTCATATGGAGGTTATGATTATTGCAATAATGTTATTAATGTTATTAACTCAACAGAATGTCATAATGTTACAGTGCACTTAGGTCTCGCACACTCACAACTGTAAATGAACTTTTGCCCTCCCCTATACACACATATATATATTTATATATATATACACATACAGTTAGGTCCATAAATATTTGGACAGAGACAACATTTTTCTAATTTTGGTTCTGTACATTACCACAATGAATTTTAAATGAAACAACTCAGATGCAGTTGAAGTACAGACTTTCAGCTTTAATTCAGTGGGGTGAACAAAAATGTGAGGCAACTAAAGCATTTTTTAAACGCAATCCCTTCATTTCAGGGGCTCAAAAGTAATTGGACAATTGACTCAAAGGCTATTTCATGGGCAGTTGTGGGCAAGTCCGTCGTTATGTCATTATCAATTAAGCAGATAAAAGGCCTGGTTTTGATTTGAGGTGTGGTGCTTGCATGTGGAAGATTTTGCTGTAAACCGACAACATGCGGTCAAAGGAGCTCTCCATGCAGGTGAAAGAAGCCATCCTTAAGCTGCGAAAACATAAAAAACCCATCCGAGAAATTGCTACAATATTACGAGTGGCAAAATCTACAGTTTGGTACATCCTGAGAAAGAAAGCAAGCACTGGTGAACTCGGCAACGCAAAAAGACCTGGACGTCCAGGGAAGACAACAGTGGTGGATGATTGCAGAATCATTTCTATGGTGAAGAGAAACCCCTTCACAACAGCCAACCAAGTGAACAACACTCTCCAGGGGGTAAGCGTATCGATATCCAAGTCTACCATAAAGAGAAGACTGCATGAAAGTAAATACAGAGGGTGCACTGCAAGGTTCAAGCCACTCATAAGCCTCAAGAATAGAAAGGCTAGATTGGACTTTGCTAAAGAACATCTAAAAAAGCCAGCACAGTTCTGGAAAAACATTCTTTGGACAGATGAAACCAAGATCAACCTCTACCAGAATGATGGCAAGAAAAAAGTATGGAGAAGGCGTGGAACAGCTCATTATCCAAAGCATACCACATCATCTGAAAAACACGGTGGAGGCAGTGTGATGACTTGGGCATGCATGGCTGCCAGTGGCACTGGGACACTAGTGTTTATTGATGATGTGACACAGGACAGAAGCAGCTGAATGAATTCTGAGATGTTCAGAGACATGCTGTCTGCTCAAATCGAGCTAAATGCAGTCAAATTGATAGGACGACGTTTCATGATACAGATGGACAATGACCCAAAACATACAGCCAAAGCAACCCAGGAGTTTATTAAAGCAAAGAAGTGGAAAATTCTTGAATGGCCAAGTCAGTCACCTGATCTTAACCCAATTGAGCATGCATTTCACTTGTTGAAGACTAAACTTCAGACAGAAAGGCCCACAAACAAACAGCAACTGAAAGCCACTGAACTAAAGGCCTGGCAGAGCATTAAAAAGGAGGAAACCCAGCATCTGGTGATGTCCATGAGTTCAAGACTTCAGGCTGTCATTGCCAGCAAAGGGTTTTCAACCAAGTATTAGAAATGAACATTTTATTTCCAGTTATTTAATTTGTCCAATTACTGTTGAGCCCCTGAAATGAAGGGATTGTGTTAAAAAAATGCTTTAGTTGCCTCACATTTTTATGCAATCGTTTTGTTCACCCCACTGAATTAAAGCTGAAAGTCTGCACTTCAACTGCATCTGAGTTGTTTCATTTAAAATTCATTGTGGTAATGTACAGAACCAAAATTAGAAAAAAGTTGTCTCTGTCCAAATATTTATGGACCTGTGTGTGTGTGTATGTGTGTGTATGTATATATATATATATGTATATATATAAATGTATGGAAGCAAAGTACTGTAATACGGTTGGCATATTTGTAGCTGGAAATAGCTATAAAGGGAGAAAATGAATCACATATCTTAAAATATTTTTTATTCCTAAGCTTTCAACTCCTGTCAGGAATCATCATCAGAGGAATATAATTAGACGTACAGGAATCCAAGGCAATATAGAGCAAATAAGGAGAGGAGGGTAGGTGTATGCAGGGGGATTAATGAGTTAGGTTTTGGAGGGTGTTGGTCATAAAGTTGTATTCATTATGTGCATGTACTTCTTCTCTGAATATGCTGGGTTCATCTCCAAATGAACATCACAATGCTGTCAGAAGGACGGACCTACGTCTCTGATTTACACACATACAGTTTTGACTGGTCATACTTTCAAAAGAACTCCGTGCAAGTAAAACTCAAGAGTGATACTAAAAGTGCCAGAGTACTGACTGAATTGTGGCTGTCCAATGAAAACACCATTAGTAGACATTTAGAAATGAACCCGGCATATGCAGGCTTGAAAAGAAGAACATGCATACAATGAATAAGACTTTATTACCTATGTGTATACTGTAATATATATAGTTCCATCCATCCATTATCCAACCTGCTATATCTTAATACAGGGTCACGGGGGGTCTGCTGGAGCCAAGCCCAGCCAACAAAGGGCACAAGGCAGGAACAAATCCCAGGCAGGATTTGCACAAATTAGGGACAATTTAGGATCGCCAATGCACCTAACCTGCATGTCTTTGGACTGTGGGAGGAAACTGGAGCATCCCGAGGAAACCCACACAGACACGGGGAGAATATGCAAACTCCACAGAGGGAGGACCTGGGAATTGAACCCAGGTCTCTTTACTGCGAGGCAGCAGCACTACCACTGCGCCACCTATAATATTTCCATATAAGAATATCTTAATACATAATTCGCCTGCCTCCTCACTCACTCACTCACTCACGTCCGTCTGAAGCCGAATGCGCAGTCGCCTTCTGTGCAGCTGCCCGAAAAACCTTACAAGACCGACATCCAACCCCAACATCACGGCAGGCGGCAGATTTACGGCCGCAAAAATTCAAAGAGAAAGGCGACTTCGATTAAAGCTCTACAGGCCTGAAAGGCGATTTCGACTACAGCTCGAGGCCTAATTACACATTCTGATTCACTTACGCATTCATTCAATACACCCATATCAGGTTTGTGGTGCTTATACTTATTACTATTCCATATTGTACTGGAACATTCATCTTTCAATATTATACTATAGGCCTGGAAAATTCATCAACTAACAGTACAAGCCTGTACAGTAATGAGTAAAGCGGACTACAATCATTACAAAACAACTTCTTTGTTACTTATCATTTTCATTTGTTCTTCATGCACTGCTGACACAAACTCGTGCCCATTTCATTTTACGTTGTCGAAACGGGCTCTTTGTCTAGTATAATAATATGTGTATATAGTAATTATCTTGAGATTCTGTTCTGGGGTGATTCTGTAATCATCTTCAGTATGTCTAGTTTTCTAAATAAGAACTAATTTATGAAATACATCAATTTATTTGATTAGCCTTATGAATTACATTCTTATTTTTCATCTAAGTTTTAGTTACAATTATTTTTAACGTTTACCACGTAACTACTTTGAAATGTATTTATTGTCAAATATCTCAGACCATAAACCTTTTAGTCTTGACATCTCATGTTCAGATTTGTGTGAGTCAAAGCTTCATTCGGTTTTTTGGCCATTTCGCAAATTGTCTAATTGGACTGTCAAAAGTTTATATTTTAACATTTGCCTTTTACTCCTCAAGTGTCGCCAGCCCATTTCTGCCCCAAATCTGTCCTAACGCTGAGCTTTTGCTAGTGGACCAAAGTGCCTTGTTTTCTTAACAAGGGGTTTGTTCCCTTTTTGTGGTCCTATAAACTAATATGTGAAGAATTATGAAATCAAACAGTAAGAAGAAATCATAAAACCAATATCTCCCCAATCTTGTTTTGAAATTTTCCTGTGGTGAAAATCATCTGTTAGAGGGTATTTTCACAGTCAACTATCCCTATCCTTTCCCAGGTGGGAGACAAGTCTGCTCTGAATGATTACCTGGCAGCCAGGGCCGGAAGAGCCAGGTATCCTTCGCTCTATTTCCTTAATATATTCCACTAATGATTAATGGACATGGCTCCAAAAAACAAATCACCTAGAAAAGCAGAGAAAAGGCATTGAACCTTGGAGAGTGTGATCATCATTTAAAGTCCCATGCTGCTGAAGAACAATAGTCACACTGAATCATCAATACACCCTGTTAGCCGCGGCTGGCTTTGTGCTATTGCACAGTGTATATCTATAATTTATATCAGGTGTATAAATATACTGTACATACATATTGTGTGGGTGTGTGTATACATATATACACATAAATCCACACATATATATGTAAATGTGTACACAGTATACATTATATATATATATATATAGTAAAAGAAGCCTGGACAAAGGCACACTGAGACAGCCAGATGTCCAAAAAGCACTCTTTTTTTTCTTGTTTTCTTCACACACAACACCAACCACCACAATACTCTCATGATAACTCAGTCCTTTACTTTCATTCTGCCGCCACCATTCCTCTCTCACAAGCTCCGTCCTCTTCCACCCAACTCCGGCTCCTCGAATGGAGTGAGGCGGCCCCTTTTATAATGCACCTGGATGTGCTCTAGGTGCTCCCTGATGATCTCCCTGTAACACATCCTGGTGTGGCGGAAGTGCTGCATGGGTATCCAGAAGCACTCCGGGTGTACCTGCTTCCTGGTTCGGCAGCACTTCCTGGTTGAGCCTTCCAGTTCCATGGCTCCCACACAGTCCAGGATGGCTGCCCTCTTATGTCTTGGGGGAGGAATTGCCCCTCTCCTGGTCCCCTGCTTCTCTAGGCCTCCTGGTGGGGCAAGATCCCTGGCCATCCATCACAATAAATATATACAGTATATAAATTGCTCAGACCAGACATGCAGTACCAATAAGCAATACAAACGTTTGCTGTTTCAGCCTCAGACACATTCTTATATGGAATTCTATTAAGATTGCTTTCCTTTTAATTCTGATAGCCGAATAAGGTTTCACAGTAATACTGCGTTGCCTGTTCTGTTCAGAGTCTTTCACGTTCATTAATATCATCAAACTCTGTGCTTGCCATTTCACTTCCAGTTAGCACAATAAATTCTGCTTGGAGCGCCCATGGACTCCTCTTACTGCAGCTTATTGCTTGTAATATTGAGATCTGAAAGTAGCAAACATAACTCTATCAAGCCCCATGGAAGCTGCCTTCATGGATTTCTTCTCTAAGGGATTCATGTCAGTTTCCTGTTAAGCAGCAAGTTAATAGGCTGTCTATAAACAGAAACCTCAGGGGACTTCATATGTGCTTTAGAAGTGAGGAAAATTACAAGGATTTTTTTTTTTAAAAGAGGATTGTAATAATTTTTGAAAGTACTGATCAAAAAAAGAAAGCTTGACTTAGTAGAGCATTTCCACACAGATGCATGATCCAGTGGCTATCTTTCAGATTATATGTTGTGTGCCACATTTTATTTAGATCCCATCAAAAAGCCTCAGCATTAATTTAACACTTGTTGACGTATGACTTAGCATAACCATTTCATTTGTATATAAACATTTACTGTCATCAATATATCTATTCAGTATAGCAGCCTGTAGAGTCGCCATATAAGCAACTAATACTTTTCACACCTAATCAATGTATATACCTTCTCTCTCTCTCTCTCTCTCTCTCTCTCTCTGTGTATATATATATATATATATATATATATATATATATATATATATATATATAATTGTAAGCCTGAAAATGCAACAGTGACGTTTTTAATGTCACAATTTTTGTCACGCTTTAAATCGGGCTTATTTTAAAACCTACATATATATGTTTGGTATCATTCTTTTCAAAATTTAACGAACTTTAATGTGATGTTGTTAGATTTTCAGATTCTTATTCCATTTTTAAATTATAAACTAAAAAATATCAAGAACTCCCGTCCCGCGAGACGAGACTTTGTGCCAACAGATTTAACCAGGCCTGGGGCCGGAAATAAAAGACGACGAGTAGGACAGCTGCTGTACAGGCTTTTAAATGTTCAAAGCGCTGCACAATGCAGATCACATGGCACGGCACAGCATGGCATGAGCAGCAGCAGCAGCCGCAAGCCAGTAGCTGATTGAGCAAATAGGAGGTAAAAAAAACTATTTGTTTCCCATTGTATCACAATTTAAGAGGGGGTTTCGGAGGAGCGACCACATCTCCTTGGGGTGCGTTCAGTCCCCCTCTTCACAATGCGAGCAGCAGAGACGCAAAGTGGCTGGTGAGTGAAGCGAGCAGGGTGGAACCCCCTAGTACTGTATATTAATATATATGTGACGGGGAAACCAAAAATAACTATAATTTTTTTCTGGAGGCTGGAGGGGTGTTAATTCCGACATTAGCCACTATGTGCATGTACTAGACTGCCCTCTGCATCATTTGGCTAAGTGGCGTCCTTGAAGTGCTCAAGCGATTGCGGGATGCAGTGCGGAGAAAAAGACTTGAATTGTGTCGATGAGGCGAGTGGCTTCTGCATCACGACAACACTCCTGCACACACAGCATCAGGTGTGCGGTAGTTTCTCACTTAAAACGGGATGACAGTGGTTTCCCACCCTCCCATTCCCTGGATCTTGCACCTTGCAGTTTTTTGTTATTTCCAAGAATGAAGAGGGACCTTAAAGGAAAGCCTTTTTTAGGATGTAGAGGAGATCTAGAAGCAAACGACGGAGGCACTGAACACTCTCACTTTCCAAATGTTTAAAAAATGGAAAATGTGGTGGGACAGGTGTATTTTGTCTCAGGAAGAGTATTTTGAAACATTTTGGAAATGTTCTGAGAAATATAAGATTAAAAAAAAATCTCATTATTTTTGGGTCCCTCCTCGTGTGTATATATACATTCATATGAAAAAGTTTGAGAACCCCTCTCAGCCTGTATAATAATTGACTCTACTTTCAACAAAAAAGATAACAGTGGTATGTCTTTCATTTCCTAGGAACATCTGAGTACTGGGGTGTTTTCCGAACAAAGATTTTTAGTGAAGCAATATTTAGTTGTGTGAAATTAAATCAAATGTGAAAAACTGGCTGTGCAAAAATGTGGGTCCCCTTGTAATTTTGCTGATTTGAATGCCTATCACTGCTCAATGCTGATTACTTGCAACACCAAATTGGTTAGATGACCTCGTTAAGCCTTAAACTTCATAGACAGGTGTGTCCAATCATGAGATATAAAGGTATTTAAGGTGGTCAGTTGCAAGTTGTGCTTCCCTTTGACTCTCCTCTGAAGAGTGACAGCATGGGATCCTCAAAGCAACTCTCAAAAGATCTGAAAACAAAGATTGTTCAGTCTCAGGGTTTAGGGGAAGGCTACAAAAAGCTCTCTCAGAGGTTTAAACTGTCAGTTTCAGCTGTAAGGAATGGAATCAGGAAATGGAAGGCCACAGGCACAGTTGCTGTTAAACCCAGCAGGTCTGGCAGACCAAGAAAAATACAGGAGTGGCATATGCGCAGGATTGTGAGAATGGAGGTGATCTGTGGGTTGTCTGTAAGCAAAGACCTGCAAGAATATCTTGCTTCAGATGGTGTATCTGTACATCGTTCTACAATTCAGCGCAATTTGCACAAAGAACATCTGTATGGCAGGGTGACGAGAAAGAAGCCCTTTCTGCACTCACACCACAAACAGAGTCACTTGTTGTATGCAAACACTCATTTAAACAAGCCAGATTCATTTTGGAACAAAGTGCTTTGGACTGATGAGACAAAAATTGAGTTATTTGGTCATAACAAAAAGCGCTTTGCATGGCAAAAGAAGAACACCGTATTCCAAGAAAAACACCTACTACCTACTGTCAAATTTGGTGGAGGTTCCATCATGCTGTGGGGCTGTGTGGCTAGTTCAGAGACTGGGGCCCTTGTTCAAGTCAAGGGTCAGATGAATTCATCCCAATATCAGCAAATTCTTCAGGATAATGTTCAAGCATCAGTCACAAAGTTGAAATTATGCAGCGGTTGGATATTCCAACAAGACAATGACCCAAAACACAGTTCGAAACCTGCAAAGGCATTCATGCAGAGGGAGAAGTACAATGTTCTGGAATGGCCGTCACAGTCCCCTGACTTGAATATCATCAAAAATCTATGGGATGATTTGAAGCAGGCTGTCCATACTCGGCAGCCATCAAGTTGAACTGAACTGGAGAGATTTTGTATGGAAGAATGGTCAAAAATACCTCCATCCAGAATCCAGACACTCATCAAAGGCTATAGGAGGCGTCTAGAGGCTGTTATATTAGAAAAAGGAGGCTCAACTAAGTATTGATGTCATATCTCTGTTGGGGTACCCAAATTTATGCACCTGTCTAATTTTGTTATGATGCATATTGCATATTTTCTGTTAATCCAATAAACTTAATGTCACTGCTGAAATACTACTGTTTCCATAAGGCATGTCATATTTTAAAAGGAAGTTGCTACTTTGAAAGCTCAGCCAATGATAAACAAAAATCCAAAGAATTAATTGGTGTTCCCAAACTTTTTCATATGACTGTATATGTGCATAGGTCTGACCACATATAGGTCTGATATTTGTGTGGTTACCTACAAGGTAACGCTTGTGGTTGGTTGGTCAGTCAGCAAACATCCACCACGTCCTCTCATTTATGAGAAGCAGATCACAGACATGTTATATAGTACCTGCCAAATAATACAAAGAGTACATGACACGTTTTTGTCCTATTTGGGGTTCATCAGGTGTATGCTCCTTTCCTTCCCCTTGTGGGGATTGAACCTCAGATGTCAACGCCTGAGACAAAGCCTCAGATGTGGCACCATGGCGGCTGGTTCACTTACCTGACATGGTGTAGATTGGAGTATCACATGTGTAGGTTTGATCACAGTGTGATATTTGGGGGATTACCTACCAGGTAGTGCTTGTGGTTGGTCGGCCAGTCAGCAGACAATCTGCCACACCCTCTCAGATGTGAGAAGCAGATCACAGACATGTTATATAGTACCTGCCAAATAATACAAAAAGTACACGGCATGTGTTTCGTCCTAACTGGGGCCGACTGTCTATGATGTGCTATATAATAAAACACCAATGTCTGTGTGTCCAATCTGTGATGCAACGAAAGAGAAAGTGTGAGTGTGAGAAGCACAAGGAGGAGTAAAGTTGTATAACACACACCGAGAGATTTGCCTTCAAAGACGGAAAATATAAAACTAGACAAGAGGTGAGAAGGGTGCCTCCAAAAATAATGACAGTGTCTTAAAAAGAACCGTTAGAATTCTGGAAAAAGGATTTGTGGACAGATTAGACAAAAATGATCCAGTATGAGAATGATGGCAAGAGCAAAGTGGATAACCACGGTGGTGGTGGTGTTATGGCATGGGCATGTATGGCTGCCACAGGTGCTCACACACTTCTCTTCATTGATGATGGAACTGCTGACTGGCATTGGACAATGAATTCTGAGGTGTATAAAACTTCTTAACTGCTCAAGTTTTAGTAAATGCCTACAAACTGATTGGACGGTGCTTCATCCTACAATAAGATAATCATCTCAGACATTCTGCTAAGGCAACACAGGAGTTTTACAAAGCTAAATAATGGCCAGTCCCCAGATTTTAATTCAATTGAGTAGGTCTTCCATATGCCAAAGAGAAAACTTAAGGAAACACATGAAGGAACTGAAGATGGCCGCATTAGAGGCTTGGCAGGGTATTCCCAGAAAAGATCCTCAGCACCTGGTGATGTCTATGAATTTAAGCAGTCAGTACATACAAGGGATATGCGACAAAGTGCTAAATATGACAACTGCTTTAATAGACCTGCCATTGCTGTGTCAAACAAGCTTGATGGACTAAATGGCCTCTTTTTGTTGCTAAACGTATATTCTTCTACTCACATTCACAAGAAATCTGTTTTAGCCACATAGTATTTTGCATAATGCTCACTTGATCAAAAGACGCACTTTATTTAGACCCTGAAATAAGCAGTCATGTTGTGCTGTACCTCTTTCATTGGTAATTTAACCAACTGCTCCACTAGAACTGAACAGTCAGACAAACACCTTTTTTGAAATACTCAATTATCTTATCATACTGGAACATTAGAAGAATGTTGATGAGAACAGTCCATTCAGCCCAGCAATGCTATTCATCTAATTTCTAAAAAACAAGATCACGTCTAAATTTGAAGGTCAGAAAATTCCTACTCTCTATGACACTACATGGTAATTTATTCCATGTGTCTGTGGTTCTCTGTGTGAAGAAAAACCTAACATTTGTGTGAAATTTACCCCTAAAATGTTTCCAACTGTTTCCCCATGGTCTTATTAAGTTCATTTTAAAGTCACAGTCTCAATCCACTGGACTAATTCCCTTCATAATTTTAAACACTTCAGTCAGGTCTCCTCCTAATCTTCTTTTGCTTACAGTGTAAAGGCTCAGCTCTTTTAATTTTTCTTCATAACACATTCCCTGTAGCCCTGGACTCAGCCTAGTTGCTCTTCTCTGGACCTTTTCTAGCTCTGCTGTGTCCTTTTTTTATCCTGGAAACCAAAACTGCACCCAGGACTCCAGATGAGGCCTCACCAGTGTGTTATAAAGCAGAACCTCCTTGGACTTGTACTCTACACATTGTGATATTTATCTTAATAGAATAAATAAGCTTTGCCATCTTTATTGCATTTAGCAAATTTCCCATTAAATCCTAAACAGCTAATCTGCCCCGATTCACAGCAGGCGCTCGCTCATTCAGCCAACTTACTTTTCCCAAATTGCTTTCTTGAAGCTAATGACTTCAAGTATCTTATCCATTTCAAAGAGATCCCCAAAACACTTTTCTAAATTATTCAAGTAGCATTTCATTTATATAGCTCCTCCACAGCAGTCACCCAAACAAGCCGTCTTTCTATGCGGTCTTTCATAAAGCTTACACAATGAGTCAGCTCGGGCCTTATTTAGCGCCTTTCGTTCATTCAAACTACAGAATCGTCCAAAATAAACTTTATTTTTTCATCATTCAGCTTCTGCAGACTGTTGGCATAGTAACTTACCCAAGAGGTGTTTTATAGCCATGGCAGCCTTGTGTATTGTGAATAATATATATATCAGGGAATAAAGAGGCTCTGCACTTATCAACGCAGAACAATGGACAGCATTTATAGTCAAACTGCCAAAACTAGGAATCAATTCAGAATCTTCACAGTTTCCAAGAGCTCATATCTGCCCCTCTTTTATCATGTGTGTCCTTCATTTGTATAGATAACAATAAGCACCCCCCCGCCCCACCAAGTCCTACCCAATGACCAGTTTATAGTAATTAGATCAAAGTATTCTGCTAGTAGAACAGTCAGTCATTGTCCAACCTGCTATATTCTAACACAGGGTCACTGGGGGTCTGCTGGAGCCAATACCAGCCAACATAGGGCACAAGGCAGGAAACAAACCTCGGGCAGGGCACACACACACACGCACCAAGCACGCACTAGGGACAATTTAGGATCGGCAATGCACCTAACATGCATATCTTTGGACCTGGAGGAAACCCACGCAGAAATGGGGAGAACATGCAAACTCCATGCAGGGAGGAACCCAGGCCCCCTTACTGTGAGGCAGCAGTGCTACCACTGTGCCACCATGCCGCCCATGCTAGTAGAACATCACTCTTTATTTCATATTGTGACTTTCATAATGAATGCCAGTAATTAAACTGAAGCAAGGCAGCATGGTCCGGCAGTGGCCAGTGCCATTGACTTATGAATCCCATGCCTAAAAGCTTAGGTGTGTGCATCACTGGATTCAAGTTAGTGATGAATGTGAAAGTGGGAAAAGGTGATCTAAGTGGCACAAACAATGAAGCATTGACTCTTACAAAAATACTATTGTGAATTGCTGCACCGTGGGTAGCACTGCTGTCTTGTGTTTTGGCTCGATTCCTGTGCCACACCATTGTCTGTGTACGGTCTACATGCTTATGTCAATGTGGTCTTCCATTCCTGTCATGTACTGGGGTTTCAGTGCTGTTCCATGCTGCGCATTGAAAACAGAGAGTTGACTTCAAACTTTTCTAAAATGGTATATGTTTTAATAAGTCATAATCCATCGACTCATTCACATCTGTAGCTATGAATGCTGCTATTGTTTCCCCTGCTAGCAAGGCCCATTCTCCTTTCGGCCATGAGCACAAAGTTGCCATGCGTTCAAAAGTGGTCAGGTACTGTTTTATGTCCTCCTAGACATCCCAGAGGAGTCCCATTGCTTGGAATAAACATGCCCAAGGTGACATTACTAACACCAGTGGTGGAGACTCTGTAATCAATTGAGAGAATTGCTAGTGGCTTCTGTGCATCTCCTCTGGTAGCTACACAACTTGATGGTGGAAGTGTTGCCATCTCTGTTCCAGATGCTGTTCCGTTGTCTTTTGTGTTTCCATAAACTGTTTCAGCAACTGTCCCAGGGCTTATACTTCATCTCCTGTAGCCACTGTTCCTTCTGCTCCAGCTGTTGTTGACAGTTCTTCATCTGTTTTAGTTGTCACAATTGTGTTTTTCCTCCATAAGTGCCTTCTTGAGTAGTGCCATGTAACTTTTGGGTCAAACTGGGTATTATTTTTGCCTCTCCAAAACATGATAAAGGTTACCTTATTGATCCCACTTCTGCCACCATTTGTCATGTCCCAGAGTTCCTGATAAACCCCAAGATAAGCAGCCTTAGAGCATGAGAGTCCCTCAACCCCAAGATACGCAACTTAAATCAACTGCTGATTCCCAATTGAACCAGTGTGTGTGTGTGAGTTGGATCTGTGGTGGACTGAGACCCCATCCAGGGCCGTGTCCTGCCTTACACCTATTGCTGATGCACCCCATGACCCTGAACTGGATAATACAGGGTAAAAGATTGTATAGATAGTTATGCTATAAAATAAAGTAGGATCTGAGCAGTAGCCAGTTAAAGGAGCTGCCATTTTTCACCTGACTGATGAAGTCCTCAGGCTTTGTTAGTCTCTGACCTAAATATTCTAAACAGATCAGCACAGATTTCACTTTCAAAAAAAAAAAACATCTATGCATTTTTTTATTTGCAGCTCAGTTTTAAACAGGACTAATGTGCAGTGGAGCTTACTACACTACAACCAGCACAAGGCACCTTGTATTAAAATGTCAAATAATTTTAGGGAATAGAGTGCCTTTCCTCAGAATCAGAAAGTGTTAAAGCAAGAAAAGAACACAATATAAAGAAACACAAGATTTACAGGTCCTGTATAATTATTAAAAGTTAGTTACTAATTGGTGGGTGTGGCAACGTGCTGTATCAGTGCCTGCTCCCAAAGACCACCACTACCTACAGTACTACTGGACAGTTTGGCATTGCACCCTGGGTTTGACTCTCATGTCTGTTTGGAGGTTGCACACTGTCCCTGTGTCTACTTGGATTTTCCTCCCACATCTCCAAAAGATGAGCGTGCGTGTGTGAGTGGGTCCTATAATGACCTGATGTCCTATAATGTCTTAATGGGATAAGCTCCGGCCATCCTATCACTGCGAATTTGATTTGAGAATACTGTGTTATGTTAGTGAACTATTTTCCCCCCATCTTCAAAATGCTCCTTATGAGATACGTTCAAAACGCAAACAAAACAGGCAAACCTATCTTCCTGCCTGTCCCTTTCCGCGGTGCTAGCCAGCACCGAATGTGACAGATGATAATGAAATGACCCAGTTAATTTTTCTTTTCTTGTTCCTGCCTCCTACTTACTTCATGGAAAAGAGGGACTCAGAGCTTGAAATCTACAGCATAGTAACACAGGAGATAACAACGCTGGCTTAGAGCTTCAAGGCCTTAGGTGAATTTTTTCAGCTTGGAATACTGCATGTCCTGTTCATGTCCTTTTGTGAGTTAGTTTACAATATTCAACCATTCCACTTTATTATTATTATTATTATTATTATTATTACTTACTATAGGTGGCACTGTGGCGCAGTGGTAGCGCTGCTGCCTTGCAATAAGGGTTCGCTTCCTGGGTCCTCCCTGCGTGGAGTTTGCATGTTCTCCCCGTGTCTGCGTGGGTTTCCTCCCACAGTCCAAAGACATGCTGGTTAGGTGCATTGGCGATCCTAAATTGTCCCAAGTGTGTGCTGGGTGTGTGTGTCCTGCGGTGGGCTGGCGCCTTGCCCGGGATTGGTTCCTGCCTTGTGCCCTGTGTTAGCTGGGATTGGCTCCAGCAGACCCTCATGACCTTGTGTTAGAATATAGAGGGTTGGATAATGGATAATACAATACAATACAATACAATACAGTTTATTTTTGTATAGCCCAAAATCACACAAGAAGTGCCGCAATGGGCTTTAACAGGCCCTGCCTCTTGACAGCCCCCCAGCCTTGACTCTCTAAGAAGACAAGGAAAAACTCCCAAAAAAAAGCCTAGTAGGGAAAAATGGAAGAAACCTTGGGAAAGGCAGTTCAAAGAGAGACCCCTTTCCAGGTAGATTGGGCGTGCAGTGGGTGTCAAAAGAAGGGGGTCAATACAATACAATACAGTACAGTACACAGAACAATTTCTCAATATAGTAATAAATTAAAAAAAAATATATATATATAAATTTTAGATGGATGGATGGATTACTTACTATTTGGGTTGGTGGCAGGATTGACACTCCAGCCACTGTAAAGAAAGCCTCACACTGTTCCATTCCATTCAAACTAGTGTGGTGCTGAGGTGTCTCCCGTTGCACGGCTGCGCTCAGGTACTAATTTGGGATCCTGAGGTGGTCTGTCGTGTGGTGGGTGCGGCAACCCCCCCTCCACCCTTACTGTTTGTCAGATGGCACCCTTTTTAGGGCAATTGCAACATTTTTTTTTCTAGTGGAAGCACAGAAAGGTGAAGCAGGTGAAGTCACTTGCACATGGCCACACAGTGTCAGTAGCGGGATTTGAACCCACAGCCGCTGTGTGTGTGTGTGTGTAATCCAAAGCCTTAACCACTACTCACGCTAACTTTATCTGGTGAATTCATTAAAGGAGGGAAATGAACGTGTGAGTGTGCATGCCATGCATTATTTCATGCCCTGCACACAGTAATGATGATACAGGGGTTCATAAAATGGAATTTTGGAGAAATCTTTCAGTTTGAATGCCAATGTGGAAAAATTGTACCCCTTTTCAAACAAGGAGGCAAGCCATGTGTTGGTTTGCTGCGACTATGCCTGTTTGCTAGCTACATTTATTTCAGGCATGTCTTAGATGTGTTGTCAAAAACGGGTCAGAGAACAACAAGGGACGTTAACTTACTGTATGCATGAGACCCAAATTTACACTATATGACCATCATCGGCAAATTCTTTCATATGAAGTGTGAAAACCATGAGGACTGATTGAGGTCATTTATGTTAGGTAGAATGCCTAGAGGGGGCTGGGTGGTCTCGTGGCCTTGGAACCCCTGCAGATTTTGTTTTTTTCTCTAGCCGTCTGGAGATTTTCTTTTATTCCTGTATTTTGTCTTTTTTTTCTTTCTTTATCCTATAAAGCACTTTGAGCTACATCATTTGTATGAAAATGTGCTACAGAAATAAATGTTGTTGTTAAAACAATTAGTCTCCACAAACAGAAAAGGTTTGGGGCAGCCACCCGTATATTGTCCCTGGCTGCAAAGGGGTATGAAAATTGACAAGAAGTGTTGTTGTTGAGTTCCAGACTGAACTGACTCAGTAGTGGAAAAGTTGGCGGATTTAAAGGCCAAAACTAGAAGTGATGTCATCTGAGGCTGGAACCGGAAGTGGCATTGTTCTGAGAGCCGGAACCAGAAGTGATGTCATTCTGGGTGCCGGAACTGGAAGTGACATCATTGCTGTTAAATCAGGTAGGCTTTCCTGCATGTGGCCTGCAGAGACAACAGAAGTAGTTTTAGCGCATCCTGCCACCTCCTGGCCTGGCGGGTAATTACCTCCACTTGGTCCACTCAGCCTCCTCCTAATCCCACGTGTGTGACAATGGTCAAAAGTATGTGGAGACCCCTCCAAATTATTGCGTTCAGGTGGTTCCTTGTTAACAGGTACATACAATCAAGCCATGACACGTCCGCCACAAGTCAGTACATGAAATTTGTGCTCTGCTAATTCTGCCCACTGTATGTGCTATTATTGTGAAGAGCAAGCGCTGAGACGTAGCAACAGCTCAGCCATTAAGTGGTGGACCACCAAACTCACCAAAGTGGGGCCACTGAGTACTGAAGCACATTAGCACGTAAAAATCGCCCATCCTCAGTTGCATCACTCACGACAGACTTCCAAAACTGCCTTTGGAAGCAACATCAGCACCTGAGCTGTGCACTGGGAGTTTCATGAAATGGGTTTCCAGGGATGGGCAGCTGCGCACAAGCCTAAGATCACTACGCACCATGCCAGGCATCCGCTGGAGTGGTGTAAAGCACATCGCCATTGGACTCTGCAACAGTGGAAACATGTTCTTTGGTGGGATGAATCACGCTGCACTATCTGGCTGTCTGATGGCTGAATCTGGGGTTGGTAGATGCCAAGAGAACACTACCTTCTGGACTGCATAGAGCCTAATGCAAAGTTTGGTGGAGGAGGGACAATGGTCTGGAGCTGTTTTTCAGGGTGCAGCTTACCCCCTTTTGGTTCAATGAAGGGTCTTCTTAGATATTTTTGACAATTGTATTGCTTCCAGTTTTGTGGCAACAGTTTGTGGAAGGCCGTTTTGTGTTCCAGTATGACTTGTGCCCCTGTCCACAAAGCCAGGTCCATAAAGACATTGAGGAACTTGAGTGGCCTGACCTTAACCCTACTGAACACCTTTGGGACTGATTGTGAGGCAGGTCTTCTCATCTAACATCAGTACCTGACTTCACAAATACCCTTTTGGCCAAGTGGACACAAATTGTGACAGATATACTCCAAAATCTTGTGGCAAGTCTTCCCAGAAGAGTGGAGGCTATTATAACCACAAAGCCTGCGCAGCTCTACATTAATTTCCATGGTTTTCGAATGGGAGATCCAACAAGCTCATATAGGAGTGATGGTCAGGGGTCTGGCCAAGTTTGTTGTATTGAGGCTCCGGTGAAGTTGTAAAGCCAGTATGCCCCATGAGATGGAGCTCTGCATTGGTGTCCTGGCTCAAATCATAGTTTAGTCTCTGTGATGTAAGTGTCCCCAATGGGACCAAAAGTGACACTGGGTGTTCTTATAGAGTGGAGTTTTAAAGAGCCTTCAGACCATACTCTTAAAAATAGTATTTCTGTAATTAGATTAGATTAGATACTCTTTACTAACACCATTAATTGATTAATTATATGGTGAAATGGCCCTTTCTGAAATTGTGTGGTTCTCCATAGAACCATTAGAATTGTTTCATTCTGTGTGAGATTCTTTCCATGTGAAGTTGGTTCTCTGGACTTGGAAAAAGTTCGTACTATGTGGACAAATGCATCTTTAATGCACAATAGGCTACAGAGCAGGATATGAACAGATATGAACCCAAACTTAGTCTGTGTCATTGTGAACAGCAATCAGGATTAGAATCCAGGTGAAGAATCAGGAACCCAGTGGACAGAGTTTTACAAATCTGTTATCACATCACCTATTCATGTAGAACTATTTATTTCAGAAAGTAAAGCTGATTTAAACAAATAAAGGTTCTTTCTGGAACCTTATTATTGATGGTTCTTTAAGGGTCCAGATTGTTCCACTATGGCATTACTCTGAAGATATGCACTTTTATGTTTAAGAGTGCAGTGAGCATGGAATTATGCAGAATTCTGTCGGAAGAAAGTCCAGAGGTGCTGAAAGAGTTATGGGATGTGTAAGGAGTGTAGTTTTTGGAGTCCATCATAACTAAGTAGGGGTGCTAATGTGTCCAGGAAGTCCCATTGGAGCACAAAATAGTTAATGTGTACTGTGTACTACATAACTACATGGAAATTGACAGAATTGGTTCAACAATAGCATTAGTCATCAAAACAAACCCCAATAAAGCATAATTTGTAATAAAGCAATTTACCTACAATTTATCACTCTAGTCTCACATTCAAAGGAATAGCCATTCAGTATTTTCTGGGCTTTTCCAACCAGTTCACAATATAATAGGATAATGTGAGAAGACCTGTGAGCAACACACACGACATAATGAGTGAACCAATGTTGAGCATCTCCCTGGATGGACCTTCTGGGTAACCTTTTTGGGACTGTTTGTGTTCTGGGTTGACTTAAGAGCACCCATCTGTTTGTTCTCATTAGGCTGAAAGTAAAGGCAATGGTGAATCACATGTAAACTCCCATAATAAGTGCACACTGATGGCCAGGTGCCTATTTAGCAGTGGGCAGTCACATGCCACCGTCATTAGAGAAGCCACGGGGGAGCTGCCCTGCAAAGTCCTACAAGTAGGAAATCACCGTAAAATGTGACCACAGTGGTTGCTGCAGCTTTGCAGGTGGCATTGGCTTTGGCGTGCAATCGATTGTCTGTGAGCAGCATGTAATGATGGTGTGGGCTGGTCAAGGGCCTGAGCACATGCGTGGGAGCTGGCAATTGCTGAACAAAAGCTATCAGAATTGCTATTTAATAACTTGTTAAAAGACAAACTGGACGCTTCTGTGTTTGCCACAAGCAGCACTTAAAAGAAATGCCTCCGTCTCTTTACTGACACGGTTATGCATCAGTAATAATAGCCTTCCACCTCCTTTCACCACACTGATTGTTGGCCACAATCACGTTGAAGGGTCACAGACAGACCGGAAAAAGTCAGCAACAGGGAGAAGGCCTAAATAGTCAAGTACTTTAATTAAAGGGAGGATTTAACAGCTGATTGAGAAATCGATTGGAATGAAAGGCAACAGACATCATGTTCCCCTCGAGGCGGCTGCACGAGAGCTGGGATGCATTAGGGTCATGTCTCACTAATTAAGTCAATGACCTGCTTATTTTAATGTGTTTGATGAATTGAAATAAAGTGTCACTCGGTCTGGAGTGCGAGGAAAAGCATGTGGCTTGTGCAGTATTCATCACTGGATCTCTTAAAAAAGATGCAGAGGACGTCTGTAATATTACTCATGACTGGCCTAAGCAGTAATCAATAAACAGAACAATAAGTGTTAATACGCCTATTACAACTGCATTACATCCATCCCTCTATTATTAGACTCCCATTTTCCTTTACTGAGTTACAGCCTATCCAGTAGCACTGTGCATATTTTTTAACATAAAATGGTTGCCAAAGTTGCTGATTTCATTCCCACTTGTGGTGAGCCTTAGTTTGATTGCTGTGTTTAATGGTTTTAAAGCAACCCGTTTAGCTCATGCAAGTGAAAGCGTACGCCGGCTTAATATAATGATTGCTGTGCGGTGTGCTGATCAGCAGGCGCCTGCTGTAGGTTGGCTTGGATAAAAGAGAGAAAGCGAGACAAAAAGGAAACGTTTCTGTTGAGATGAGGTGTTTGGAAGTAGAGAAAGTGATCACTGGCTTTGGAGAGATAATAGAGGAGGGCAAGTTGGGCAGCATCCATCAGGCTGACTAGTTAGTGGAAAGTAGGACAGAGGACTGGGTGAGCTCAGCTAGATGGATGCACTCTTGTTAGGAGAAACATGGAACTGGTGAGAGGAAGGAAGGTTAGGGGAACTGAATAAAGGAGGGAGGCTCCAATGCAGCACCATCTGGGGAAGGGCACGGTGTCCTGGGACCTAGGGGTACCGACAAAGGTGGCAGCTCAGGGAACTGTGGTTACTGATAGAGGTGAGAGCTGAGGGAACTGCGGGTAGTGATGGAGTTGACAGTTTAGGATTAAAAGACGCTGATGGAGGTGACAGCTCCTGGAACTGAGGGTGCCGACGGAGGTGGCAGCTTTGATCTGCAGTGACTGATTGAAGTGGTGGATCGTGAGGATGCGATGGGCTGTGCCCTGGGAAACTCTTAAGGTCCCACAGAGGATGGTAAGAGAGCAGAAAGGAACAAGATGGATTTCACCTCCTCTTTTTGGGATTTTAACTTATTTATTTGGAATATTCCACGCAGGTGGCACAGTGGCAGCATAGCTGCCTCGCAGTAAGGAAATCATGGGTTCACGTCCCGGGTCCTCCCTGCGTGATGAGTGCTTTGAGTAGTGAGAAAAGCACTATATAAATGGACAGAATTATTATTATTATATTTATTGAATACCTCAAAGACACTTTATTGGGTTTATGGGTTCATTTATTAAACTATTTTTTTTATTTGAATGCACTGTTTTACACATATCTGATAGCACTGTTTGATTTGTTTTAAAATAAACTCACAAAGTCTTTTTTGTCTGCCTCATTTGCCCTGGCCTGTATCGTTCATGACTATCCATGTCCTGGGTTGAAGAAGGTGCCAAGGCTGTGGGTAACCCAGGGCGTCACACCTGCTGAGCAAGTCACTCATAAGTATGTTACAACACCTGACCTGCAAATCCCTCTCTCTCTCTCTCTCTCTCTCTCTCTCTCTATATATATATATATATATATATATATATATATATATATATATATATATATATATATATATATATATACAGTGGTGTGAAAAACTATTTGCCCCCTTCCTGATTTCTTATTCTTTTGCATGTTTGTCACACAAAATGTTTCTGATCATCAAACACATTTAACCATTAGTCAAATATAACACAAGTAAACACAAAATGCAGTTTGTAAATGGTGGTTTTTATTATTTAGGGAGAAAAAAAATCCAAACCTACATGGCCCTGTGTGAAAAAGTAATTGCCCCCTGAACCTAATAACTGGTTGGGCCACCCTTAGCAGCAATAACTGCAATCAAGCGTTTGCGATAACTTGCAATGAGTCTTTTACAGTGCTGTGGAGGAATTTTGGCCCACTCATCTTTGCAAAATTGTTGTAATTCAGCTTTATTTGAGGGTTTTCTAGCATGAACCGCCTTTTTAAGGTCATGCCATAGCATCTCAATTGGATTCAGGTCAGGACTTTGACTAGGCCACTCCAAAGTCTTCATTTTGTTTTTCTTCAGCCATTCAGAGGTGGATTTGCTGGTGTGTTTTGGGTCATTGTCCTGTTGCAGCACCCAAGATCGCTTCAGCTTGAGTTGACGAACAGATGGCCGGACATTCTCCTTCAGGATTTTTTGGTAGACAGTAGAATTCATGGTTCCATCTATCACAGCAAGCCTTCCAGGTCCTGAAGCAGCAAAACAACCCCAGACCATCACACTACCACCACCATATTTTACTGTTGGTATGATGTTCTTTTTCTGAAATGCTGTGTTCCTTTTACGCCAGATGTAACGGGACATTTGCCTTCCAAAAAGTTCAACTTTTGTCTCATCAGTCCACAAGGTATTTTCCCAAAAGTCTTGGCAATCATTGAGATGTTTCTTAGCAAAATTGAGACGAGCCCTAATGTTCTTTTTGCTTAACAGTGGTTTGCGTCTTGGACATCTGCCATGCAGGCCGTTTTTGCCCAGTCTCTTTCTTATGGTGGAGTCGTGAACACTGACCTTAATTGAGGCAAGTGAGGCCTGCAGTTCTTTAGACGTTGTCCTGGGGTCTTTTGTGACCTCTCGGATGAGTCGTCTCTGCGCTCTTGGGGTAATTTTGGTCGGCCGGCCACTCCTGGGAAGGTTCACCACTGTTCCATGTTTTTGCCATTTGTGGATAATGGCTCTCACTGTGGTTCGCTGGAGTCCCAAAGCTTTAGAAATGGCTTTATAACCTTTACCAGACTGATAGATCTCAATTACTGCTGTTCTCATTTGTTCCTGAATTTCTTTGGATCTTGGCATGATGTCTAGCTTTTGAGGTGCTTTTGGTCTACTTCTCTGTGTCAGGCAGCTCCTATTTAAGTGATTTCTTGATTGAAACAGGTGTGGCAGTAATCAGGCCTGGGGGTGGCTACGGAAATTGAACTCAGGTGTGATACACCACAGTTAGGTTATTTTTTAACAAGGGGGCAATTACTTTTTCACACAGGGCCATGTAGGTTTGGATTTTTTTTCTCCCTAAATAATAAAAACCATCATTTAAAAACTGCATTTTGTGTTTACTTGTCTTATATTTGACTAATGGTTAAATGTGTTTGATGATCAGAAACATTTTGTGTGACAAATATGCAAAAGAATAAGAAATCAGGAAGGGGGCAAATAGTTTTTCACACCACTGTATATATATATATATAAAATGCTAAGGGTTTTGTCTGTCTGTCTCACAATTACTTTCAAACCACTGGGACTACATTGATCTTGGTCTTAATCAAAAGGTCATTATACATGTTGGTGAAGCCAAAATGTGGTTAGCAGCAACCTTTGCTGAGTTATCCTGGTTTATGTCTTCCTTATGGCAAACTGCGTAGGCAAAGTGATCAAGAAGATGACATGGCAGAAATACAAAGAAGAGCGGTGACATCTTCTGAGCAGGAAGCAAATTGCAGATTCTCTGCTCAACAAAAATTATACCACGCAGCAACCTGCTGGTACTTGCTGATCTTGGAAGGACTGAAGGTCCTCCTGTTGTGTACTATAGGAAAAAATAGTCCAAATACACAAGTGCATTGCTGCCCATGGTGAAGCTCAAGGTTACTCTCCTATGTCCACAGTATAATGAAATTCTTACTGGCATGTCACTTACAGACCAGTGACAGTAATACGATACAAAAAACAACAAGTAAATGCCAGATTAGTTGGTAGCGTTTTATAAATGAGTTTGTTGTCATGCTTTTTGTAATATTAACATTTGTATGGTCTTTTTTTATTCTGATTAAGTATCCTGATTTAAAATGTATGTAAAGTAGCTGAAATATTTTATGTTATTTTTTTGATCCCATTTCATTTTTTATGGGCACTGCCATTTTAGTTTATGGTTTCCATAACATTGCTTGGGAAATGACCCAGAAGCGGCGTTGTATTAAGTTGTATTAAAAGCCATACTTGTGTAAAAGTATGGAAAATGACTCAAAATAAAAATTTGCTCATGAAAAAAGTACTCAAGTAGAAGTTTTAAAGTATGTGATGTTAAGTTTACTTAAATATCAAAAAGACAACTAAAGTGTAGTTTTAGTTTTCCAAAGTTTTCCAAACTTAAAATAATGGAGGCTGCCTTTCTTTCTGAGTGTGAGTCATATTAGAATTTCTAAACCAGGGGTCTCTAACTGGTCTGAATGAAAACCTGCAACCATTGTAGCTCTTCAGTACCAGAGTTGGAGACCCCTGCTGTAAACTGTGAGCCAAGTAACTAAGTGCAGCTTGAAGCAGTGATGTTCAGCATGAACGAACATCTTAATGATTATATCCTAATTCAGTGGGGTAGACGACAATAGGAAAGACTTGCAGGCTTCCCCTGCCATGAGAAGGAACCAGTCTATTCCTGAAAACCCTATGTAAAAGAAATTTTTATAACATAAATATCTAATACAATTAATAATGTAATTGATCAACTTTTTTAAGTATTCTCTGTCTCCAAAAATGACCCTCGTTATTGTTCAAATGATAGCAAACTACAAGGAAATCGACAGAATTGTATCAACGATATCATTAGGCATCAAAACAAACCCCAATAAAGTAGTCAGCCCACCACGTGGCACACAACACACCAAGCACACACTAGAGACAATTTAGGACCGCCAATGCACCTAACCTGCATGTCTATGGACTGTGGAGGAAACCCATATATTCTTCATATGCTAATTTCTTGAAGCAGGTAATGCTGGTATTTCAAATAATTGACTGAGCAAAGCGTTGTGCGTATTTGCATAGCCCTTTTGATTTCTGGTTTAATATTGCAGTAACACATTTGTCCAGCCAAATTTGTCAGAGTAATAGCAGCCATTTGCAAATAAAATGTAGTGATGTAAAAATGAGTAGACAGTAAATATTCTTAAAACATACCCAAGTACAATAACAAAGTATTTCTACTTCATTACTATACAGCATTCCCTGGAAGTGTGTGACTTGTGAAGTTATTGTTATGACAGAATGAAAAATCATCCCTGGGCATTTCCTAACCATCCAAGATTGTGGATAATTCTTTGAAACTTAATGTGCAATTTTCCTTTCTTTTCCAGCTCTGTGTTGTAGACATTTTGTCTTTGGTTTCTGGCTTTGGTTTGGTTTCTCTCTTTGACACTTGTGTGTTGATCTCCTAGTTTTGATCTTTGTGTGCATCATTTTCACTATGTCTGTTTCCCAATCTTTTTCTTTTTGCCAGTTACAACCCAAATGAACGGTTGGGGTTTTAATGTGGCATTTTGTGAACTATTTTCTGCCTTTTCCTTTCTGGCAAAAGAACACACATCAGATCTGTTCATGTAGTAATCAGGATGAGTAGCATTATGAACTGGGTGGCCAGGGTCTTTACTAATACCACATGCATTTCTGTGTCAGCATATATTAAATATATCCTTGACAAAGGGGGGATGCGTGGCAGTAATATTATTTACCATCTTTTCTAGTGCCCTGCAACCCTGGGCTGAGCAGGTTCACTACTAAGAAGTATTGAAGCCAGTGAGGCCGGCCTTCAAAAACTGGTGGGCACAGATGGATACCCTAGGACTTTCCTCATCCATCTGAGAAAGTGGGGTCAGTGGTGAGCCTTCTTAATGATAGGTGGGATGTGCTGTGTCCACTTTAGATCATCAGCAATGAAATTTAAAGCTTCTGATCCTCTCCACGGCATCTCCTCCGATGTAGATGTGTCATGATTAAGGCTGAATGCTTTGTAGCCTTCTTCTTTAAGAGAAGCCATATTGTGTACCGTTGTCAGAGTCACATCTCTCATTTCTAGGGGAGGGGTCTCCAGGGTCGTGACCTTAACTTAATCAACAACCGGCATACAAGGTCGGTCAGCCTTTCGCTGGGAACCTTATCCGATCTGTAGATAAAATTGTTAATTTCATTTTGATCTGTTGTGTGTTTTGTCTTCTTGTATTGCCTGTTTTTGAGTAATGTTATTTGACCTTGATTTTGCTTCTCGTCTGGGTAACAGTTGTCACAAAAATTCACTATGAGACATCAAGAAGGTTTGGGGCAGCCACCCATATATTATGTCCTGACTTGCAAATGGTTAGGATTTAGCACACAGATCTTTACAGATTGGAGTCCACAACAGAAATAGAGACATGATGGCCACTTTAAGGGCCAGTGTAGAAAAGTCTGTGTCTGTTTCATTGTAGATTTATACTAATTTGTGCATCTATCCATCCTTATTTTTAACCTTTTACAATTTATAATAGGGCTAAGGGGCAAAAAGCTGAAAACCAAACCTAAAAGAGGTGCCAGTCTATTGCAGGGCACATACACATGTATGCGCCAACATATACCGGACGTGACATAATAAGAGTCGGGACCGGAAGTGACATCATCAGAGGCACCAAATATGGAGTTGACGTCATCAGAAGCGATGGAACCCTGCAGGATTTCCCGAGAATGTTCTGCAAGGGATCGAGAAAGACAGTTAGTACACCCCGCCGCCCCCTGGTCACATGTGGAATTATTATTATTCAGGCCCTTTAGTTGTCTCCTACTTGCACGTGTGTGACACAGTCATTTATGGCTTCTCCCGGTTTACTCACAAAATCACTTCTTCTGTTTTGCTGCCGAGTCAGGTCAAGGTGTCAGGGTGGTCTGCATCCTGCTTCCTAAAATCTAAAACAATCTCTTTGCTTTCACTGACATTATCGGGGAGACTGCTGCCTTGACAGCACTGTATCAGCTCTCTTCTCTATAAGCAGTCTCATCATTATGTCAAGCCTACAATGGTGGTATCACCATTAGGTATCTTGATGGAGCTGGAGCTGGAGCTGTATCTGGGCGCACTGTTACAGGTGAACAAGGAGTACAGCAGGGCACTCGGCATACTACTACATGGCATGTGTCAGCAGTGATGTTAGTAGTCAACACATGCTATGGTGTACTAAGGAGGATGTCTAGAATCCATTTTCAGAGGGTGGTACTAAATCAGTTGTCTAGAAACTTGGTGATCAGCTTTAATGGAACAAAGCTGCTGTGAAATACAAAGCTGTAGTCTATAAAGAGGCCTTTGACATAGCAACTTCTATTACCCAGGTGTGCCAGTGTGTATGAAGTGCTAAAGATTTGGCATCATCTGTGGACCCATTCTATCAAGTGGTGCTCCAAACTGTCTGTGATATTCCAAATGTCTGTGTCTAAAAGCATTTCATCATAATGGGAGTGTGAGTCACAAATCTGTAGTCATCAAGACCATCCATTTGTGTTGTCTTTTGAATTGGGCTGGTTGGCTTCTTAAAGCCGATGGTGCAGTGAGCCAGCACCTAAATGTGCCACTCCAGTAATAACATCATTTTGGAAATCAAAGAAATCATGTTTTGATCAAATTCTGCCATGGGTATACCTTTCATTTTAAATCTCTATTCCAGCGCGTGGTTTGAAAGGCCGGTCATTGTGGAGCAACACAAAGAAAAAAAGATTTCATTACACCACAGCGCCAGAGGGAGAAATACATCTGACAAAAACATACAGGGACGATCCTTCTCAGACCCATCTTCGTAATTAAATCTATCTCATGTGTAAAATGCATCTGTAAAATGTCTTTAGAGAACATAGGATTTCAATTATATGTAAATCCTTATTCAGCACTCTGAGGTCTTGAAGCTCAGCTACAATTAATGAGATAGCAAAAAGAAAGTGTTCTTGAGCACGGCCACCAGAGGATTCTTAAATAAACTGCCTTGTGAAAAATATTGGGACAGATAGATTACAGCAGGACAACTGTTTTTTTCTCCTAGTATATTTTATACATTAAAAAAACATTAATACAAACATAAAAGAAATCAATTTCTTTCAATACTCTCTCACGTTTTTGGCTTGGAAGCATTTATCGTCTTCTTAACTGTCAATAATGTGGGCATAATGAGTGGGTGTTGGAGTCTCCCGTGGGCTCTCTTTGCATGCTGGAAGTACGAGTGACGCAGGAGTACGGTGGACAGAAGGAGCACTTGGACATGAATTGTGGGTCCGGTTCAAGGAGATAGCTTTTTTTAGAACTTATATAGTGACTACAGTGACTGGTGGCACAATGGTTACTAGCTGCAGTTACAGAGACCTGAGTGTATCTTTTAGCACAATCAATTGCGAGTTCATATTGTATCAAGGATGGGTCAATCTGGGTATTCCAAAATGTTTTCCATATGCCAAATGTGTGCACATTTTAGGTGGATTGGTGACTCTAATTTGGTCCACCATGAGTGACCATGCATGTGCTCATCAACTGCGTCAGAGTATAGTTCTGGATATCAGCTACTGCCTTGCTCCAAGCTGCAACTCCTCACAGCACCTGTAGTTTAAAAAAACACAAGACCCAGGACGGGCTGGAGAGGGAACATTGGAACACCAGCTTATTAAGTGCTCAGTCATGGTGGCAATGTAATATAGAGGCCATCAGACCTCAATGCAAAAAAGTTCAAGTTTGAAAATACAAGAGAGAGTATACCGGTGTCTGGTTTTGGTCACCACACTGCAAAAGTGAGATAACCCACTAGGGTTGGGCTGATAATGGAAATGGATAATGGTTAAGGGAAAATATCCATAATACTAAAAATATCAAATTGCAAGGAGCTTACCATCACATGTGGTTATGACATTAAACAAAAGAAAATGATATATGGCATACCGTTATTATGAAAAGGAGTGTGGAATTTCATACTTTCCTATGGAGAAATATCCATCCATCCATCCATTATCCAACCTGCTATATCCTAACTACAGGGTCATGGAGGTCTGCTGGAGCCAAACCCAGCCAACACAGGGCGCAAGTCAGGAAACAAATCTCGGGCAGGGCGCCAGCCCACTGCAGGGTGCACACACACACACCCACAAGCACACACTAGGGACAATTTAGAATCACCAATGCACTAAACCTGCATGTCTTTGGACTGTGGGAGGAAACCCACGCAGACACGGGGAGAACATGCAAACTCCACGCAGGGTGGACCCGGGACACAAACCTGGGTCTTATGGAGAAATATTTTGGACAAAATCAAATAAATAAATATGCAGATAAATGAATGAATTGTGAATTGTGACAATATAGAAATAATAATAAAATAAGCATAAATAATTAAATGTGTTTTGAAACATAAATTTTTGTTGTTTATTTTACCGTATATACCCGCATATAAGTCGGGAAAAATCGATCATAAAATCAGACCCCGACTTATAAGCCTGTTCAAAAATTTTTTTTACATCTCCAATCTTGCACCAGTTTCTCAGACACATCGAACTTTGTTGCAGCAGCGCAGTTACCAATTTCTTTTGTTACTTCAACAACTTTTAATTTAAAACCACCCTCACATTTTCTTCTGATCGAACGCTCCATCGTAGATAAGGGATGCTCTTACGATATGAGGGTGTGAGATACAAAAAACACAAAAAGATGCAGACGTTGCTTTGGAGTAGTTTGGGTATACCGTGTGGTCATGTAGGCACAATACATAGAAAAAAAAAGGCAGTGTGCTCCGTGGTTACTCTCTCAGGTGGGCGTTAGCATATCGTAATTTCTTGGACCAATAGTGTGAGATTTCCACATTCGACTCATATTACCGACACTATAAAATACCAGAAATTATACAATAAAATCAAGTCCCGACTTATCTGCAGGAGAACTTAAACGTGAGTATATACGGTAGATCTTCAATTATTACATGTATGATGACATGCTATTACTGCATGCTCCCAACCTCTCTTATATATATGTATTGTGATGGGCGGCCAGGACACCAATGGAATGGCAGGAGCAGGGGAGAGAGCATTAATGAGGCAATACCTCCCCTGGGACTCTAGAGGGCAGCCCTCCTTGGTGACTGTGGATTCCCACAGGGCATGCTGGGAGTTTGGTACAGCCCTGTTGGGTTCCATGGAGTCCACCAGGGGGAACTGCAGAACCCTTATGAGCCACCTGAAGCACTCCTAGGAGCTGAATAAAAGGAGCCACCTAAATCCATTTGAGGAGCCAGAGTTGGGAGTAGACGGACGAAGCTTACCAGAGAGAGAGTGGAGGGGGAAGGAATGAACGAGAGAAGAAAAGAAGTAAAGGACTGAGATTTGTATTGTGGTGCATTATACTGTGCTGCGCTCTGGGGCGCAAGAAAAACGTCTCCTCTCTGTAAAATAAAGTGTGTTGTGTGTTTCACGTGTGTCTCTGCCTGTCTCTGTCTGGTTTGGACTGGTAAATATACGAGGGATGTTCAAAAAGTTTCCACACCTTTATATCTTTGTTGGAAATGTTGAAGGCAGGAGGAGTAGTAATTGGTTGTGTCTGAGAGTGTCATGTGACTAGTTCTGTCTGGTAAGCCGGCTGCCCTTCCAGTTTAGTATAAGAGTTGTCACCCTGTGGTGAAGATGGCTGCGAAACTGAGGAACAGCATTGCGTTATCTGCTTTTTGTGGGCAGAAGGTGTGCCAGGAGCACAAATTCATCTCCGCTTGTGTGCTCAGTATGGGGATAAAGTTCTTTCTTGTAGAGTCGTCTATGAGTGGATGGAAATGTTTGAAAATGGCCGTACTAGTGTGACAGATGCAGAGCTCTCCAGATGTCCAGTTACAGCCACGACCACGAGGAATGAAGAAAGAAAGAAGCGGTGCATCAGTGGCTATGCGCTCAGCCAAAAACATTAAAAAGTTGGTACAACACTGGGAAAGTTGCATCACAAAGGAAGGTGACTATGTAGAAAAATGATGCCATTTGTCTTCGAAATTCTTAATAAATAGAGTTAAAAAAAATGCGGAAACTTTTTGAACGTCCCTCGTCCTACTTTAATTATTTCATTTATTTAGTTTAGTAACACTGCAAGCAAAAGTAAAATAATCTATGAAATAAAATCTGTCATTTTTACCCAACAAAGTCGAGAAGTTCGGCTCCGGCGAGTCCTGTTTTTTTGACTGATATGATTGTGTACATCGTTAGGAGACAAGAATGTGAGAAAAAGTTGTTCATCATTAGGAGTCTTCATCTGAAGCACAGTATCTGCTGTAAATGTGACCGTTAATGGCTGAAGGTGTATGTTCACTCTGCCTCTCTACACCAATCAAAAAGCAGTATGTGCTAGACCCCGCCCTCTCCACTTTGACAGGTGAAAGTGACAGCTTTCATTTCAGCTGCATATGGTGTCACTGAAACAAATCAATGAAGAAATAACGAAACAGAAGTATAATGATATAAGCAACAAATGAATATATTATGAAATGATTAATTATGAGCGGCATGGTTTTAACAGTGCTGCCTTGCACTAAGGAGACCAGGGTTTGTGTCCCGGGCCATCCATATGTTTTGTTTGTATGTTCTCCCCATGTCTGCTTGGGTTTCCACCAGGCACTCCAGTTTCCTCCCATAGGCCAAAGACATGCAGGTTTGGTGGACTGATGATAGAAATTGGCGCTGGTGTTTGTTAATGTGTGTGTGTCTTTGTGTTCGCCCTGCGATGGACTGGCACCCTGGCCAGGGTTATTTCCTGCCTTGCGCCCTCTGTTGGCTCCAGCACCCCCCTACGATCCTGTTCAGGACTAAGCGGGTTAGAAAATGACTGACATTTAATTAGTCAGTAAGTCAGTCATTGTCCAACCCGCTATATCCTAACACGGGGGTCTGCTGGAGCCAATCCCAGCCAGCATAGGGCTCAAGGCAGGAACAAATCCCGGGCAGGGCACCAGCCCAACGCAGGACACATTTAATTATTTATGCTCAAATATCATTGTGTTTTTATTTATGTATTGTTACATAATACATTTACTTATTTGTGCATTTTTTCAGTTATTATTTTTGTATGAAATATTCCTCCATGTTTTCCATGAGGACGGCTTACTGAGAAAACAAAACATTTTCCATTCTGGATGGTGGCTTTGCCATGTAGCGTAAGCCCACAACATTAAGGAAAAGCTTTTCATATTTTAACAGATTGTATAACACTTCAGATGAGCAAAAATTAATTAAAACACAAAATTTACTTTTTTACCTTTTACTTTTTTACACATGAATTATTGCCCAAAAGAAAAGAAAGCAAGAGCAACATGCGTCATCAATTGTTGTTCTAACTTGTTAGAATGACGGTGAAAAGAAAAATAAACAGATGTGCATATAAAGTAATTCATCATGCATAGTAATTTAATAATAATAAAAAAACAGGGATGCATACATTTTAGAAGCACTTTCTCTAAGTGCCTTAATTAAAATAAAGTTTTCCTTTAACTGTGTAAGTCATGAATTTCACTTCAGTGTAACTGAAGAGCAGGCATATTTGTGGTAAGTGTGTGAAACTTGGCAGTCACACAGTTGCTGTTAACTCTTCCTTATCTCTCTTGCTCATTTCAGGGGCTGCTGTTTTACTGAAGTATTAGGCCGGGCGTATTGTGTAGGGGGTTCAGTGTATGCCTACAGAGCAGGTATTTTCTACTACTGTCAAACGGGAGGGCACTTTGAGTCAATAACACACAACAGCACTGGTGCTGGCTGACCATCTGACACTATAAATGGAAGCTGAACGTCTGATGATGCAGACCCTATCAGGAAGACAGTTTCCCGTCACTTAAACACTTCAGCATCCTGCAAAGGATGTACACTCCTCAGAAGTGCTAGCAAATACTGATAGAAGGCAGTATTGGGATTAACAGCCTCAGCATATTCATTTGGTTTAAAATTATACCAAAAATAATACCAAAAAGGAGTTGATGCTTTTATTTATTTTTGCTCAGTTATCCATCCATCCATTTTCCAACCCACTATATCCTAACTACAGGGTCACAGGGGTCTGCTGGAGCCAATCCCAGCCAACACAGGGTGCAAGGCAGGAAACAAACCCCGCAGGGCACACACACACACACACTAGGGACAATTTAGAATCACCAATGCACCTAACTTGCATGTCTTTGGACTGTTGGAGGAAACCGGAGCGCCCGGAGGAAACCCACTCAGACACAAGGAGAACATGCAAACTCAACGCAGGGAGGACCCAGGAAGCCAACCTGGGTCTCCTAACTGTGAGGCAGCAGCGCTACCCACTGTGCCACCTTTTTGCTCAGTTATCATCACAAAAATCATTTTGTATTATGCAGATTTCAGAATCAGAATTACATCTTTTGTGTCTAATCTGCCAAAAGTCATATAGAATAGGGTTGCCAGACGTCCCTTATATACGGGACGTGTCCCGTATTTGATAATTTTGTCCCCTGTCCCAGGGACCCTTTCAGGTTCACCCAAATGTCCCATGCTGAGCTCATTTTCAAATTTCTTAATAAAAATATATTTTTACTACCTTCTTATGGTACTTAGTTTTAACTTTATAAGTAATTATACTTTCTTTTCTCCGATTCTCTTGATGAAAATAACCCAAAAGTAACGAGGAAACTAGTGTTGGCTGCCTGTTTGCAACTTATTCAGTTGCTATGGGTGGCTGAGGACAGCGACACTCTTACCATTTTGCTGTCCAACTGCGCTGCTGTGCAGTTCTGTATCAGCATTGCAGCATACAGTGACTGTCCACAAAGTGTGTTGTTACTACTTGCCACGGCCCACTTTTTTTCTAACTTAAAAACTAATCCACCCATCCATCCCAGGATGCCAAAACTTAAGTGTAAATTTCGTGCTGAATATTCCAGCGAATGGACATTTATCAAACAAGGCAGAAGCTGTTTTGAAGCAACCTGTGGTGTATGTAATTGCACTTTCAGTAAATAATTTTCAAATGATTTTACTTTTGTTTTCCTCATAACCCATTAAAATCCTTGCTTTATGTTTTTAACTTAATGTCTCTACTCTTATATAATATATTGGTCTGGGTATGTAGGGGGCATGTATAAATTTTTATATATATAGTAATATAGAGGGAGATTTTAAGAGTGTCCTGTATTTCTAATTTTTTAATCTGGCAACCCTAATATAGAAGGTCCTTCTCCAGTTGTTTAAGGAAGTATAAAGCCTAAATTCCGATTATCTGGATATAAAACAAAAGTGTTGGTATGAAAACAAAATAGCTAATCATTAGATAATATCGAATATTGACCTAATCTTACCTCCTACTTTGCACTCAGTGTTGCCAGGCTAAACACAAATCCTCAACTTGATAATCGGGGCAGAAAATGCCTGGATGGATTTCTTCTACAATCCATTTATGTTGCTTAGCAGGAGAAGTGTTAGAATACAAACTGTGGCAGACGACCGGGGACCTTGCCCCACCGGGATGCCTGGAGAGTGGAAGGACCGGGAGAGAGGCAATACCTTCCCCCGGGACATGAGAGGGCAGCCCCCCTGGTTTGCATCGGGGCCATGGGACTGGAGCTTGGACGCTCAATCCTGTTGGGGACCGTGGCCACCGCCAGGAGGCGCCTGGACAATCCCAGAGCCTTGGACCCATGTAGCATTTCCACCCCACCAGAAAGCGCTGCAGAAAGAGCGTCAGGGAGCAAATGGATCACATCCAGGTGCATTATAAAAGGTGCTGCCTCACTCCATTTGGGGAGCCGGAGTCGGGAGGCAGAGGACAGAGCTTGTGGGAGAGGAGTGGATGCGGTAAAGAAAAGAGCAAAAAGATAGAGAAGAAGAAAGAACATTGCTGGGATTTGTGCAATGTCCTAAACGTGTGTGCTTTGGGACATTGTGAGTCTGTGTCTGTCTGTTGCTGGGCTGATTCCCCACAAAACATAAGAGTACTAGTAATAATTAAAGCTTTTTATTCCTTTTTTTCATTGCACTGAAAGGACAGTGGGAGCTTCCTACTTTATAATGTTAAACTTGGTGAGATTTTATTAAACAAAATAACCCAGAATCCCTCAATCCTGCACTGAAAGTCAAGCCTTATTTGGTTGTTGGAATTTCAAGGTCACTTGTCACTTTTCTGTTTGCTTTTTAACAACAGAGGATGAGTGGCACCTTAGACCTGCAGTACCTGAGTCATGCCTCTTGTATACTAAAGCTTCAAGAAAACACCAAATGACTTCCTTCCAGGTCACAACAATGATAACTGACCGCCATATACAGCATCTGATTTTCTTGTTGTTACATTTTCATGTTGGCATCACTCACCAATGCTACCGGAGTCAACACGGCTTCATTCTGGTATGATGTGACAAGAGCAGTGTCTAAATTGGTTGTTTTGGAGATGCAGCATGAAAACAGTTCACTTAGTAGGCTGTAGAGGGCACTCTTGAGCTGTCTGGGCTTCCACAATAGGACCGGAAGGTAGTTTTGCTTGAAAACAAAACTCATGAGTGAGGATTAACAATGAGGAGGAAACAAAGCAACACAAACAAGCTACTGAGCACGCACAAGTTCAAGGTTATTCACCGAAGATCTTCAGAATTAAAAATCAAAGGCAAAGACCTCTGTTATGATGTGATTCTGTATCTGTTATGATCACATTATTGTTTAATTTTTCATCTGTTATGATCTGATTCTGTATCTGTTATGATCCCATTATTGTTTAATTTTTGTTAATTTGAGTTAATTTCTGCTCTGCTGATGGGTTTTGTATGATGAGGAATGTGTTGGGACTAACATTGTAGTTCCCCAGGTTGATGGGACATTTCAGCTCCGGTATTTAGCCCTCCCTTCAACGTCTCTGTTTCCTCTTCCAAGTCCTTGCAATGGAACACAAACTCTTTGACCAGGCAGAATACTCTTCATTCTTTCCATGGTTGTCTGGCCGGTGACAAATCTACATCAGTGGGATCTTGAATGCTTGGTTGTTTGGTGGCTCAGCAGGGATATTGAGTGCTGCACAGCAGTCTTTGAATTTTATGTGGGTAGGCAAACCATTTTGAGTGGAGCTGATGTAACGTTCTCCATCCACGGACTGATCCTTGCAAGTGGTGTTCTAAGTCCTGGATCTTAGCTTTGACACTTTTCCCTCTGAGGCTGCTCTGTTACGCCTCTATAATCTGCCTTGTCCCTTGCCTGCACAGTGTCAACCCCGGCCTTGCCTCTCACTGCTCACCAAAGATTAGTAGTAACTCAATGTTACACATTTTTCTTCATCTCCATGAGCCCCATAATCCACTAGTAACTGCACACCCCGGCCAATGGACTTTAGCATTTGGAGAAACGGTGCTGGAGCTGCAGAGGTAGCAGTCTTCTTTTCTGCACTGATGCTACAAATGGCATTTCAGAGCCCAAATCTCAGTCTTAAGTCTCTTCAACAACTCCACAGAAGAGTCCAGCAAGTCCTTTTTGGGTCTGTGCGGCACTCAACGCTTTGCTAAATTGGATTGCAGGTCATTTCCTCATGCCACTACTGACAACAATGTAGTGCTTATCTGTGCAGAGGATTGGATTAGTAGCTTGTTATCCTTAAACATACCGCTCACAGTTGTTGCATGAATTCTTAAGTGACTTTGGCTGTCTGGCCTCTTTTCAGCTACCCTTCAGCTGAAATGATGGAATGCCAGCTCATCAAGGTGATGCCTCATCATCAGGTTCATACAGCTTGCCCATACCTTTACAATATTTTCATTAATTGTGCAGTCATATACTCATTGAAATATTCTTCTTAACAAGCTTTGTCAGGTTGCATGGCTTGAGTGAACAGCCTTTGTCAAGTTCAGCCACATATTCTTACCTGGATTGAGATCTGGACTTTGACTCGGCCACTCCAGGAGATTAACATTATTGTTTTTAACTCAGTCCTGTGTAACATTGGCTTTATGCCTGGGGTTGTTGTCTTGCTGGAAACCAGACGTTCTATCAAGGTGTAGGTTTCTTGCAGATTGCATAGGATTTTCTACCAGGGTCTCCCTGAATTTTGTTGCACCATTTTTTCTGTCAACAAACCTTTCAGGGCCTGCTGCAGATAAGCATCCCTATAGCCTGATGCTGTCACCAACATGCTTCATGATGGAGATGGTTGGTTTTTGATAGTGTGAAGTGATCAAATACAGCATTTAGTCCTCCCACAGTCCAAAGACATGCAGGTTAGGTGGACTGATGATACTAAAGTGGCCCTGGTGTGTGTCTGTCTGTGTGTTCGCCCTGCGATGGACGAGAAGTGTCCAGCTGCAGTCAGGACAGTTTTAAGCCTCGGATATGAAACACTATGAGGTCCATAAATTGACACCCCCTTCTGGAGCCATTCCCCTGTTTCACACGCCCATCATGATGATTTCAATTTCCTTTAGTTCCTGCACTCAAATGTGTATTCAGCATTTATTAAACTTCTAGATTATCGACATCTCTCATTTCTGCATCTGTAGCAGTTGTTTTGGTGTCATATATTAGAAACAAATTTAACAAAAAATCTTAACATTTTGTATTTTATAGTATTCGTTTTATATCTGCGTTTGCCATGTCTCATTGAGACTGTACTTTTTAATACGCTAGTTATATGCTGCACTCAACGGATTAGTGGCTCAGTGGCTAAGGATCTACACTGGCAATCAGAAGGTTGACCCCATATAAAATGGGAAATGCTAAGGAAGAAGACAAAGAAGAATAAATGATATGCTGCACTCAGCTGCGATTAACGCTACATATTCTTATAGACTCTGAATCGAATAAATCATTATAGTTTGTGTAAATTGTTAAAATATGCAATACTATGACATTTAGGAGCTCTTTAGAATACTGTCGTTGTGGTCCTCTCTGTGTTATATCATTAGTACTGTATTATTACTGGTAAACAAAATTGTGATATTTATATTAACGATGCATTAATTGTGGCGCAGTTTATGCTCCGGAGGAATGACGCACTCGCCCTCAGAAGCACAAAGAGGTACAAAGTAGTCGTTCGAGTCGCCCAGCAAAGACCTTCTCTGTTAGCCGAGCAGCTTTGCATACCCACTGGGGATGGCTCACCATCTGACAGCAAGTACGAAGAGACGTTTATTATTATAAACACGACAGTTTATCCTGGTAAAGCTTTTTTTTTTTTTTTACGTATAATAAAATAATACATTTTTTTTTGCACACACGTTCAGTTTGACACCATTACTATAATAGTACATTCAGCACAAAAGTGTACCGCTAACATGGGGGTGTTGAGCGTAGAAAGTGGGTAGAGTCAAAAGAGATGCAGTTGACAGGGGCGTCATCTTACGGACCTCAGAATGTCTCAGGTCGCTGAATCTGTTCGAGATCTAAAACTGTCCTGATTACAGCTGGACTCAATTGCGATGGACTGGCACCCTGGCCAGGGTTTTTCCTGCCTTGCTCCCTCTGCTGGCCAGGATTGGCTCCAGCACCCCCCACGACCTTGTTCAGGACTAAACAGGTTATAAAATGACTGACATTTAATTATTTATGCTCAGATATCATTGTGTTTTTATTTATGTATTGTTACTTAATACATTTACTTATCTGTGCATTTTTTTAGTCAGCATTTAGTGCAATGGCCAGAATGCTCAAATTTAGTCTCATCAGACCATAAAAACTTCACCTAGCTGTTTTCTGCGTACCTTGTGCTGAGATGTCCTGTTTGTGGTTTTTTCTCTTTGCCACTTTCCCAATAAGAGCTGTGACTGGTGAAACCCCCAGGCAACAGTTGTCTGCACAGTCCCTCCAATCTTAGCCACTGTAGCATATTGCTCCTTTAGAGTTCTCAGAGAGGTCTCTTGGTGTGGCCGACCTCTCTCAGTTTCTTTTTCTTGCATGATTACTCGGCTTTTGTAGACAGCCTGCTCTAAGCAGATTTCCAGTTCTGCCATATTCTTTCCAGTTCTTAATGGTTGATTTAACTGGACTCCATAGGACATTTTTGTGTCTCCATCCCCTGACTTGTGCTTTTGACAGAGTCGCTCGGACACTTCTTTTGTCGTCACTGTGTAGGTGTTGCCACCATACTGACTCGCCACAAGGTGGACCTTCCAGATACAGGAGCAGTTTGACTGAAACCACAGACCGGTGACCACCATTGAACTAATTTTGGGACCTCTAACATGAAACGGGTGCCACAGTGATGATTTAAGGGGGTCATATTAATTAATACATGATCAATTATTTTCTGTTGTATATTTCTAATTATTTTACACCACTCTGCGGAGATCTGTTTTACGTTTGACATTAAAGACCCTTTTTCTGTTGATCAGAGTCAAAAAAGCCAAATTAAATTCACTGTGATTCAGTGTTTTATAGCTATAAAATGTGAAAACTTAGCCGGTGGAGTGAATACTTTGTATAGGCACTGTTTTTCATTCCTATCATTTAGCTCCCGTGGCTGCCATTCTCAAAAGAAACCTACAAGTCTTGGTCAGGGCTTGGCAGAAGGGGGAACTATGGAGCTAAATAAAACCAAACCAGGCTGCAATGTGAATAAGCCAAGCTCTAATTTCATATAGCACCTTTCATTGTGAATGTCACCCTCAAATACTTACAAACAAAGAGATGAATCCCATATGACAAGTCATATAGCATCTCTGGTGGTCTGCAAAGTCAATTATCATCACTTTTGCCACTTTAACATAATAAAGAACAAATCAAGGGGGTGGATTTTTAAATCAACCCAAAGCATTAATAATCATTATTGCAAGTGTAGCCGTTACCGTGCCGACAGAATACTTTGGTGGGGGGGTGGTTGGATTAGCTGTGATTAACTTGAAAAATTACCGTTTGACCTAGATTTAAAATCCAACCAGAAGATGCCCAACAATAACTGAATAAAAAAGCAAATCATCACAGTGCAGAGTTCAGCACCCGGAAATCAAATTATTTCTGCACACCTACTCTCACTGCCACAGAGCAGCTGCAGCCAAAATTATAAGGGTGGGTGGCATGGGGAGTGGGGGAAGAGAGGACCTGCTGTTTGGAAATTGGAGGAACATTCGGCTTTGGGAAATCAAGAGCTATCCAGGAGGCGTGCATTTCGTTTAGCAGAGCTGACGCATTCTGAATTTCAGGACGACTGGAGTCACAACACTCCAAACAGATGACTGTTCTTTTAAAAAAAAATGAGATGGGGAAGAGAAGGACTTAAAAGGCAAAGTAAATTTCTGTTTTTAAATACTAATTCCGCACAGGACATTGGGACAATGATGTGCTGTGCTAATAAATCATCAGATCTCTATACTACTGTATAAAGAGCCTTTCATAGTGAGGGCCCTTAGCAAGATTTAATTGCTAGTTATATCAAAATACTTACATAGAAACGGCATTCTCATTGTATTGTCACCTTGAATGGTGTCGTTTCTAGCAGGCAGCCCTTTACAAAACCAGCAAACAATGCCGTGTACTTCAAGTAGTGGTCAGGGTCAGGTGGAATTTCCCGAAGTGAAAACGTTAATATGTGTGCATCCATTCTCATCGTCTTCACTTTCATTTCAATTTTAGTCTAATTCAAGGTGAAAGGATTTTGAATGTCTGTGCCTGTGGCCACTGGGCACATGTCCATAGTGGGGCATCCTGTAGACCATGGCTAAGATGGATTAGTAAGAAGGGAGGAGATAGCCACAACTATAAAGGGGCAAACATCAAATTTATTTGATAAGAACAAACTCCAATAAAAAGTAATCATTCATTAAAAAATGTATCTCACAAAATGCAATAAATAGATTTAAACCACAATTACAAAGAATTCAAAGAATCAAAATACAATCCTGTCAGCCCCAAAAGTCATTCTGTGGTCAGCATTCCCTACAGTAGTCCTGGTGAAGACCTCAGTAATCTGCCCTGCGTAAATGGCGTAGCTACCACATCATCCACAGCATGACGAAGCCCCCAGGAAATTTCCATTCTGGATTCAACACTCCACTAAAATACCTCATTGCCATCGCACACCTTTACGCAGACCTCGGTCCAAACTTTAACTTAGGGGCTTCTCTACCTCTTCCATCACTCAGCAGACTCGACTAACGCTTGGCCGATCAACTCCACGCCTCGGTGTGTCACCTCACTGCTACCACCCCTGCCTCCTGACTTTTCTGTTACTCCACCTGGCCAACTTGTTTTCCTTTTCATTCCATTCTCCTCCTTCCTTTTTCTCATCTCTTTTAACCACAGAACCACTACAGCTGGCGCTAGGCAATTCCCGAGCCCCCAACATGGGAATCTCTCATTCTCACCTGCACACTTGAGTGTAACCCACCAACCACAACACCAACACTGATTTAAACTGCTGAGAAAGGATTTAAACTTGTAAAATGGTCAATAAATTATTCTAAACCTGCAAATAACTCTTTGACGCATCCTGTCACAAGGAGGCTTGCAGTCTAACCCAGCAACATCAGCGTCAAGGAGACTAGAAATAACATTTGGATGGAAGTCCGATGATGATGCAGTATCGGAGTGGAGTTCTGAAGCAGGAATGAAAAGTTATTGGGGGCTTCGTCAAGCCGTGGGTAAAGTGGTAAATAAGCCAACAACCGTAGACAGGACACTAACCTATCAGGGCAAGTTGTTATACAGTGGAACCTTGGTTTGCGAGTAACTTGGTTTACGAGTGTTTTGCAAGACGAGCTAAAATTTTTAATAATTTTGACTTGATAAACAAGCGAGGTCTTGCAGTACGAGTAGTATGTATACACTTTGTCTGCTGAGCGTCATGTGATCACAACTGAGCTGATGGGTCTTCTCTCTCTCTCTCGCTGTGGGATTGTGGGCAATCGTCTCCTATTCTCCGTCTGAGCCGGCGTGCCTCACTCATATATTCAACATCCGTACGAGCATATACTGTATACTACAGCATTGTGACTGTGTGTGTGTGTGTGTGTGTGCTGTGATGTGCGAGTCCCTGTCATGCGCCCCAAAACACGAGGCTGAGCTTTATTCAGCTTGAAACAGCAACAGCGCGGTTATTTATTGTAGCGGGATCTGCCACTCTCCTATACACAGACACAGCAGTCAGGCAGGGTTGTGGCCAAGCAGTACTGTGCCCTGCACATTTATAATGTTCCTTGTATCACCCATTGACGGCAGGCGCTTACAGCATGTCTGCAATCTTTTCGGTTTTGCTTTTACGGCGAACTGCTACAGCGCTGGGAGACTGCGATTGCTTTGGGACGCTCTTCCGCATGACGTCCCGTTGGGTGGAATCCCACAAGAGTTTAGAAACTCACTCACACCAGCCATGATTCTTTTCAAATGTAAAGTGCATGTTCATTTGTTTTATGTATTTTTACTTTATATTTTGTATTAATCATTTTTATTTGAATAGTTTTGGGTTGTGGAACGAAACCTCTTGAGTTTCCATTATTTCTTATGGGGAAATTCACTTTGATATACGAGTGCTTTGGACTGCGAGCACGTTTCCGGAACGAATTATGCTCGCAAACTGAGGTTCCACTGTACTTCCAAATTGTGAAACTGTGTTGGAATGCGTGAACCACCAGGGGGCGCAGAGCTCCCCAAACACCTGACACGAACAGACACAGACACAAGTGCAGCAACAAACACGTTTATTTAGATATTGAAGCGCTTCCCAAATCGCTCCCCTTAGCAGGACAGTACAGAAGCACAATATACAATGTAGCACTCCTCCACTTGGCAAGCGTTGTCCCTCTTCCTCCCAACTCTGGCCCCCCAAATGGAGTCAGGTGGCTCCTTTTCTGTTACACGTGGGAGTGTTCCAGGTGGTTCATCAAGGTTAACTGGAATTACTCCCAGGTGTGATGGAAACCAAAGTAGGGTTCTACATCTCCCCCTGGTGGCCCCCACAGAACCCAAAATGGCTGTGCCAAATTCCAGCTCCCAGCATGCCCTGCAGGAATCTGTGCTGTCACAGCTGCTGAGGTGGGCTGTCCTCTATCGTCCAAGGGGAAGGTAGTGCCTTATCCATTCAGCTGGCGCCCCCTGACAGGTAATGACCATGGCTGTCGGTCATAGTTGTCACAAGGCTGCCTAATTTAACATCCTTGTGACATCTAGTCTGTACTCTGACATCCTCAGGTGATGGGATCAGCAACAGCAGTCATCCCCTTTGACTACAAATTGTGTGCTCTACCCAAATGTTCTCCGCCTGACGTTGGCAAATGCTTCCTATGTCTGTGGGTTTTCCTCTGGGTATGCTGGTTTTCTTCTACATCTTCAAAAACATGAGGGTTAGGTCAATTGGCAATACCAAACTGACCCGCGTATATGGCATGACATCGGCCTTAGTCAGTTGTATAGAATTAAAGATATAACCTGGTTATCCAAAAATGCCAACCGTGAGGTTGAATTATATTTGGAGTGAAGTGAAACCCATTTAATTCTTTTAGGTAGCTTGTTATTTTCAAAAGAAAAAAGTAGTTTTATTCTTAATTGCTTTTTTGTACAGCCAGCAAGTAACAAATGAACAGTGACCTCAAATTTCTCCAAAAAGTCTGACTGGAGCTGGACTCTTGCACCCGGTTGTTGTTCACATGCAACACTGCGTGTTCTTCTTGCCTATACGTGAATTTTCTTCCACATCCCCAGACACATGCAGAAGTTAGGTTAGGTTAGGTTAGGTTAATCGAGGACTGGCAACTATCAGTGTGAGGGTGAGTGGGCTACACAATGGACTGGCGTCCTATGAAGAGTTGGCTGCTGCCTTGCACCCAAGTACTTGGATTAAGCAGGTTTCCAGATGAATGCTGTACTCCTTATGGAGAAAAATATAAAACTATGTTTTTAATGAAAGGTGACATATAAAGTTTTGACAAAATTATCCCATGGTGTTCACAGAAGGGTTTTGAGGAAGGCATCTTCAAGATAAAAGGTACTATGTAAAACTAGTTCGCTGAATATCAAGAACAATAATATGAATAAACAATTTAACGTGCGTCTGGATGATTAGTATTGTTTTCTTCAGACCCTAATGACACAAACCACCAGTTTGGAAATGAAAATGCAAACTGCTTGTTTTCAAAGAGAAAGCTGCAGGCAAGGTGCCGCTTCAATATGTAACAGAAAGGAGCGTGGGAGTCTCCTGCTGCTAATATTTTAAGGATTAGGAGCAGCATTACATATAAAGGAAATCAGATATAATCCAGGTTATATATTCAAAATGTGAAACATCACATAAAAATCATTAGGAAGAACAGAACGCTCAGAGGACAAGGGCAGCTTGTCTTATGTCGGATGCATTCTGAAGTACTCTTTCTTCTGAAAATACAGGGATAGAGAGATGTTTATTATCCTAATGCAAGCTAATTTTAAGTGTCATTTTTGTTTTTGACTGGGCAACCTGTACATTTCCCGTCTATGAGGGTGATGTGTTCTTATGACAGACAGTGAGGTCTCTGGCACTGTAAAGCCAGGCCTGGCTGCCTGCTGTGTTTTCAAGCCATACACTTGGGGGGTACATTTCATCCCAATTTCATCCAATGGACATCCATCAGCCAATGAGGCCTCATTTCATATAGTGTGTGAATGCTGTGTTAGGGGGGATGGGTGTGGAAATTGGTTTCTGGCCAAGAAAAGAGGCCACAATGGAAGGATAGAGGGTGTCTGCTTCCCAAAGTCATATTCTCCCCCAGCGCACACGGTGGCAGCATCCCATTGGTGGGATATCCACAGGGCAGGCTGGAAACTGCAGTCCGATGGGACAGTCCTGTTGGGGTTCTTGGGTGCTGCCAGGGGAAGTTTCAGGGGATCATTATAACCTCTTTAAAGAACTTCTGCCTGACCCGGAAGTGCTTTCAGTGTGCAGTAAAATGTTAATTTTAAAAGTTCAAAAACTCTCAAAACTGCAGTTCACACCACATCTCTGCTTCCAAGCATCAAAACAGCTTATTCACATTACAAAGCAACATATCAGCAATTGATACTGGCATTCATTTTCCCATATTTTCATATAGCATACTGTGTATATATATTGTTTGTCATTTAATAACATTTTGCAATTTTCTGGAATGCTATTAAGGGGTCAGTCGCAGGTGGAATGTCCATTAAATGGCTCTCAAGTTTGAACTGCGTGTGTTTATTTAGAAAAGGCAGATGCCTTTCAGCTCTCAGAACAGAGTTAAACTGCCAAAGTAAAAGCATTTAGTGAAGCACATGGGATGAGCAAAACAGACCAGGTTTGTCTATATATTAGGTTCAGACAGCAATGGTGGAATATTATTTATTATTCTGACTATTGTTTTGAGGATGTTCTATATGATGAGTGTATTTTATGATAAATCCTGTATTGCAAAATGTATCATATGTGAAGTAAGTGAATGGGACTAATGCCTGTATGGGTGGATGGTGGTGGTCAAAATATTCCTTGAAGGGAATAAAGACCACTGGCACTTACTGTACATCTCACATCATGAAGAACTTTGAGGGACTGGTCCTGGACTATGTGAGGACCCACTGCTGTGTGCCTATTGGACAAAGATTGAAGTGGAGGATGCAATTATCCATCTGCTCTACAAGGCTTATTCTCACCTGGACAGAGCTGGCAACACTGTGAGGATTCTATTTTTTTGTTTTCTCCTGTGCCCTCAATACCGTCCAGCCATCCTTGCTAAGGGATAAACTCAGAGATATGCCAGTGGATGAGCATGTAGTGTCCTGATAATGGAGTCAGGTGGAGAACTTTATTTGTGCAAAGAGAATTGTCTACATCAGCAAAACCAAATACTGATTATTGACTTTCACCACACCAGAGAACCTGTATGTCAGGTCACTTATCCAGGAAGTGGATGTAGAGGTGGTGTGTTCCTACTAGTACTTGGGGGTCCACAACAGTTACAGGGGGTGCTGGTCTCAGAACACAGAGGAACTATATAAGAAAGAGCAGAGCAGGATTTTTTTTCTTAGGAGACAGTGTTTCATTAATGTGGGTAGTGACACACTCTGGAGCCCCTGAAGGAAGTAGAGGAGGAGAGAATGAAAACAAAACTAATTAATTAGCAAAAGTGTGTTTCTATCTATCTATCTATCTATCTATCTATCTATCTATCTATCTATCTATCTATCTATCTATCTATCTATCTATCTATCTATCTATCTATCTATCTATCTATCTATCTATCTATCTATCTATCTATCTATTATATAGTGCCTTTTCTATCTATCTATTATATACAATGCATCCAGAAAGTATTCACAGCGCATCACTTTTTCCACATTTTGTTATGTTACAGCCTTATTCCAAAATGGATTAAATTCATTTTTTCCCTCAGAATTCTACACACAACACCCCATAATGACAACGTGAAAAAAGTTTACTTGAGATTTTTGCAAATTTATTAAAAATAAAAACATTGTGAAAGCACATGCACATAAGTATTCACAGCTTTTGCCATGAAGCTCAAAATTGAGCTCAGGTGCATCCTGTTTCCCCTGATCATCCTTGAGATGTTTCTGCAGCTTAATTGGAGTCCACCTGTGGTAAATTCAGTTGATTGGACATGATTTGGAAAGGCACACACCTGTCTATATAAGGTCCCATAGTTGACAGTTCATGTCAGAGCACAAACCAAGGATGAAGTCAATGGAATTGTCTGTAGACCTCCGAGACAGGATTGTCTCGAGGCACACATATCTGGGGAAGGTTACAGAAAAATTTCTGCTGCTTTGAAGGTCCCAATGAGCACAGTGGCCTCCATCATCCGTAAGTGGAAGAAGTTCGAAACCACCAGGACTCTTCCTAGAGCTGGCCGGCCATCTAAACTGAGCGATCGGAGGAGAAGGGCCTTAGTCAGGGAGGTGACCAAGAACCCGATGGTCACTCTGTCAGAGCTCCAGAGGTCCTCTGTGGAGAGAGGAGAACTTTCCAGAAGGACAACCATCTCTGCAGCAATCCACCAATCAGGCCTGTATGGTAGAGTGGCCAGATGGAAGCCATTCCTTAGTAAAAGGCACATGGCAGCCCACCTGGAGTTTGCCAAAAGGCATCTGAAGGACTCTCAGACCATGAGAAACAAAATTCTCTGGTCTGATGAGACAAATATTGAACTTCTTGGTGTGAATGCCAGGCGTCACGTTTGGATGAAACCAGGCACTGCTCATCACCAGGCCAATACCATCCCTACAGTGAAGCATGGTGGTGGCAGCATCATGCTGTTGGGATGTTTTTCAGCGGCAGGGACTGGGAGACTAGTCAGGATAAAGGGAAAGATGACTGCAGCAATATACAGAGACATCTTGGATGAAAACCTGCTCCAGAGTGCTCTTGACCTCAGAGTGGGGCGACGGTTCATCTTTCAGCCGGACAACGACCCTAAGCACACAGCCAAGATATCAAAGTAGTGGCTTCAGGACAACTCTATGAATGTCCTTGAGTGGCCCAGCCAGAGCCCAGACTTGAATAAGATTGAACATCTCTGGAGAGATCTCAAAATGGCTGTGCACCGACGCTTCCCATCCAACCTGATGGAGCTTGAGAGGTGCTGCAAAGAGGAATGGGCGAAACTGGCCAAGGATAGGTGTGCCAAGCTTGTGGCATCATATTCAACAAGACTTGAGGCTGTAATTGCTGCCAAAGGGGCATCGACAAAGTATTGAGCAAAGGCTGTGAATACTTATGTACTTGCGATTTCTCAGTTTTTTTATTTTTAATAAATTTGCAAAAACCTCAAGTGAACTTTTTTCATGTTGTCATTATGGGGGGTTGTGTGTAGAATTCTGAGGAAAAAAATGAATTTAATCCATTTTGGAATAAGGCTTTAATATAACAAAATGGGGAAAAAGTGATGCACTGTGAATACTTTCCAGATGCACTGTATTGCCTTTTCTATCTATCTATTATATAGTGCCTTTTCTATCTATCTATCTGTCTATCTGTATGTCTGTCTATTATAACACATTATACACTAAAAGCATGCAGCAAGGATAGCATGGTAAAGCTGTGGTCACCTCTAGGATTCAAAGTCTTATGGTCAAATTCCAGAAATATTTGAAATTTGCATGCTGTTCTGGTGTCTGCATTGGTTTCATTCCAATTCCAGACTGGCCTCATATGAATAAGAGGGTGGACTCTGTTATGGACTGATGCTGTATCTATTGTTAGTTCTTAGCCTTGCAGCTGGTGCTGCTCAGATAGGTTCTGGATTATGAATTAATTGAAAAGGTCTGAGATCCATCCATTATCCAACTCGCTATATCCTAACTACAGGGTCGCGGGGGTTTGCTGGAGCCAATCCCAGCCAAGGCAGGAAATAAACCCCGGCATGGCACCAGTCCACCGCAGGGCACACACACACACACCAAGCACCACACTAGGGACAATTTAGGATTGCCAATGCACCTAACCTGCATGTCTTTGGACTGTGGGAGGAAACCGGAGCACCCGGAGGAAACCCACGCAGACACTGGGAGAACATGCAAACTCCACACAGGGAGAACCCAGGAAGTGAACCCAGGTCTCCTTACTGCGAGGCAGCAATTCTACCACTGTGCCACCGTGCTGCCCGCAGGTCTGAGATGTTAATGTTAAATACATTTAACAAGGTGAAGCATATTTGCATATTTATGCAAAGAGAGATATGAATAAAATGACTACTATATACAGTGCATACTGTATAAATACTTTATACTTGTAGCTAGAGGTCAACAAAGATTAAAAATGAGTCATATCTCTTAATAGTTTTTTAATTCCTACGCTTTCGACAACCTACCAGGTGTCATCATCAGAGGAAAATGATTAGACATACAGGAATCAAAGGCAACATATAGCAGGTGAAGGGTGGGGTGGAGTGGGAGGTTGAAAGGGGTGGATTAATAAGGTGGGTTTCAGAAGGTGTTGGTCATAAATTCTTTTTTTTTATTATTTGGATGTGCCTCTTTTTATGCCTGCAGGGATCTCTAGGCACAAATAATGCAAACCATTTCACAGATCTTCACTTCCATACTTTATACTGTATATACAGTGGAAAGACAATTCCAGAGTACTGGCTTTTGAGGCAGAGTTTCAAAGAAAAAGCAATATCTGAAACTGGCAAATAAAAAATAAAGATTACATTGGGCAAAAGAACACAGACAGTGGACAAAAGATGCCTGGAAAAGCGCATTATGGTGAGCATCTTGGAGTTGTCTTTTCTCTGTATTTAATGATGGAGCCAACTGAGGGCCTGTGAGGCGTGTGTTTCTCACACTACACACTCTGATGCCTTTATCCTGTTATGCAGTTCTGCATCTGGAACTTCTTCTTCTTTTTCTTTCGTAGTCAGATCCAATTTACCCATTTCTCTCAATACAGTACTAAAAATCTTTTTATTAAATCTTCAGTTTCTTAGCAATCCCTTACATGGAATAGTCTTCATTTGCAAAAAAAAAAAAAAGATCAAATAGTGGGGGTGACAGCAGTGTCTTGAGAAAGCTGTTGAGTTTTGACCATTGTTTCATCCAGAATTGAACTTTAAGGATAATGTTAGTACCTTGCAACCCAAAGAAGGACAAATTACTTGCTTTTTTAAAGAGAATAACATGTCTCAGTGATGCTGATACACTTACAAAGGTTTCTCTAATATACAATTGTCTTTCAGATTAATTAAGGCTGAGTTAAGGGGGTTTACCATTAAGACACTTATGGAAAGGCTGCTGAAAATTGGGTTTTGCAGTTATAGGCTATGTGAATAATAAATTTAAAACCTGTCATTTACAAGCAGTAATAGCAATTAGAAACACCGGTAATGTCTTGGCTGTATTTTAAATCAGTATAATTGCATCTTGATAAAAAGATATCCATTTCGATCGAAAACGTGAACATTTCTGGGTGATTCCATACTTTTGAACGCAGTATATTTTTTCCCTCCTTTTCTTTCATTGCATAATTTCAGGTTCTTCTAGAACTGTGAAATTTCAAAGTGGGTTTCAATAAAAGACATCAAACATAAATGATCGATTTTCATGTACTTACTCTCACAGTAGATACTTGCTGCCAAGTTAACTGTTATTTTTCGATGCTTTTGTCTGCGTTTTGTTTCTTTTTCTCAGCATGCCACTTTCTGTTAGCCTCTTTCACATTTCAGTTCAAGTTTGCACGTCATGTTGTACACAGTCAGTAAAAGCTTGCAGTTCGCCTTCAGTTCTGCACACTTATTATTAACCCATATTTAACAAAAGACCATTAATACGCAGCGCAACCAACTTCACGGAGTGCGCCCTGATGTTCATTAGATCATTGAGCGTGTCAGCCACGTGATGACATGGGTGTAAGCCAATCAGCGATTGTGACGTCACCGTCGGCCTGCCCTACGAAGTTCTGTGCTGAAATTAAACTCATTAAACTCATTCAAGTAATAGAAGTGAATACCTGTAAATTGTATAGTGAACCAGGGCTTTTTTGTATTGAACTACTGCTTCCATAGGAGGGAGATATGCAAGAAATTTGTATTTTAAGCACACCTAAAACTTGATTATTATTAAAATCGAAAAAAAAATTTTTTACATCTGATCACGTCCCAGTAACCACAAATACACAACAGTAAAAGAATTGGAATTGTAAAAAGAATGAAAATGCAAATGAGAGAATGTAAGGATCCTAGCAGAATTGTATCGTTTAATGCGCATAATGCCGCAGTAACTGAAGGGTAAGACAGCGAACCACTGAAGATGTCTACTACACCAACAGATTCTAACTTCGTCTCCATACGGTTTTCAGCCTGAATTCAGGTTGAATCGATGTCATTTAATATCGGAGTTCCAGGATTTGTGGAAGAGGGTGGGGACATCTGACAAGCTTTCGTGGTCTTCATCGGATGCAGTGACATATGATCTGTACAGGATAAAGACAGATACGCGACTTTTCTAGTTTCCAATGAAAGCTTCAGTTTAGCCCCTGTAGCCGCAGTGGAAGGTAAAAGCCGTTAATTCTTTGTAAAACAGAAAGTCACTCACTCCTTATTAGAGGCCATCCGCTCCTTCACTGACCTGTAACTTTTATACCGGCAGTCAACGTCTTGAGGTCAAATAATGCCATTCATTAATATGTTAATACATCCTCACTAAAGGGGATTAAAAAATCTTGTCGAAACACCCACAGTTGTAAACACTTTGTCTTGTAAGGGACATTATTAAACTCAGCATCTATATGTTACTATAAACTGGCAGGAAAGAAAAGGTGACAGACTGCAAGGCAGAGAGTTGTTTGAAGCAATGACATTGTTTTAGTGATTTACTATCGATGTTGCGTTAACATCACAGTTTCAAGTTAGTAGTCAGATGAATGGAAACTTCGTGTTTAATCAGCCCCTGTGTGTACTTAGCTGATTTAATAAGGGAGCGGCATTAAATGGTGAGCCCGTTACTGATCCCCCAAATTAGCAGCTTCGCCCTGCAGCTACGGCGATAACAAGTTAAAACGAACAGCGAGACAGCACATCTCGAATTCTACCTGACGCAAACCACTGAGGTTGTCGAGCTTTCCGATCCTGCAAGTCGTGCGGCTGACGGACTCGTGCAGATGTTGCGCCGACTGACGAACGCTGATCACGTAAGGCGACAGCGGCATGTGCGTGTGTGTGTGTGTGTGTGTGTGTGTGTGTATGACAGTCGGAAATCGCTCGTGATGAAATTTCATTTGTTTGCTGACAGTCCAGCGTAAGTTTTGCACAAGATGTACACGCCCACTTCATAAATGTGGCACACGTTTGGCTTTAACGAGTGACTGGGTTTACACTCGTGTCTTCTTGGCCTGTGAGTTAGTAGAATTTCATGCAACAGCCTCAGGATGGAGCCCGGCGTCCTTCCACATACTGTATTGAACTCTTAGAAAGAAACGACTTATACACTGTGCTTGGCTGCAAAATAGCCAAGATCGTTTCCCATTCTTGGTGTTGCAAGGGCACTCGCTCGATTTGGGTGTTGTAGGCGGCACATCCAGTGACTGGGGGCGGACGACCATAGGTGGTCTGAGCTCGTGGCGAAGATTTAAAGCACTTGTCATCGAGCGGCAAATGAATACTTATTTCAGCTTCTATTCTTGATTTACATTATTATTATTATTATTATTGTTATTATTATTATTATACTGCGGTGGGTTGGCGCCTTGCCCGGGATTGGTTCCTGCCTTGCGACCTGTGTTGGCTGGGATTGGCTCCAGCAGACCCCGTGACCCTGTGTTTGGATTCAGCGGGTTGGAAAATGGATGGATTATTATTATATGTGTGTCTGATTTTCTTCTTACATTCCAAAGACACGCAGGTTAGGTGGATGGTTGATTGAAAATTGGTTCCTATAGAGTGTGTTCTCTCTGCGCGATTGTTCCTGCATGCCTTGTTGTTGTGATGGTCCGGGTTAGCTCCAAGTATTATACTCCCTTGAACACACAACTGCTTTAGTGAGTGCAGAGCGAATCTCACAAACAGTGGTGAGCAATAGAGGACGATATTTACTACGTTTTAACACAAGTTTTAATGTGTGTCCATTTGGAAGACGATCATAGTTTGGGTTAAATCAGCTTTTAGCAGTTCAATCAAAAGCTACAGCCCAGTTGCTATTTTGATTGTTTAATTTTATTTCACCAAGTCTGTCTCTTCTATGCTACAGTTTTGAGGATTATTATTATTGGTATCATCATAATCATCACTGTTGTTACTGTTGGACTGTGTAGGTCATCAGACATTAAGACGGAACATCGCTAGTATGAGAAAGTAATATAAAGCAATGTAACCGGACATTCGCTTAGAGTCCGAGTGTTCGTAGGTCTTTATTCTACCTTCCTCCAGTTTCCCAGCCAGGTGCCATAATTCCAAATTCCAAAGCGTTAACAAAGAAACAGGCTGAACTGTGCACGTCTGCAAGTGCATGCATGGTCAGCAAAATCCTCCATCAACACTACGGAGCTGCTAATGCTATCCACCCGGAGCCTGAGCGCACTGTTATTATTTATTCCAAATTGCACATCGCCACGGACCCATAACGTGCATCATCACAGTGGCCAGATACTTGCTTGCTTGTTCTTGGTAAGTGGGTTTGGATAATGGATGGATGGAGCTTACTGAAGAGCTCTGCTTAGTTGTAATTGCAACCAGGCATAGACCTGTTAGTCCAGCTGGCACAGAGGTCTGGGGGTAATCATAGCTGTGTGAACAGCCTAACCAATTAGTATTTCTAATTAAATGAAATAATAACTTATTTCATATTTATGTATTTGATGGGCGACACAGTGGTGCAGTGGGTAGTGCTGCTGCCTCGCAGTTGGGAGACCTGGGGACCCGGGTTCGCTTCCCGGGCCCTCCCTGCGTGGAGTTTGCATGTTCTCCCCGTGTCTGCGTGGGTTTCCTCCGGGCGCTCCGGTTTCCTCCCACAGTCCAAAGACATGCTGGTTAGGTGGATTGGCGATTCTAAATTGGCCCTAGTGTCTGCTTGGTGTGTGGGTGTGCTTGTGTGTGTCCTGCGGTGGGTTGGCACCCTGCCCAGGATTGGTTCCTGCCTTGTGCCCTGTGTTGGCTGGGATTGGCTCCAGCAGACCCCCGTGACCCTGTGTTCGGATTCAGTGGGTTGGAAAATGGATGGATGGATGGATGTATTTGATTTATATTTGTTATATATTCAACCAAAATTTGATTTATTTTGTCATCTCTGTAAGTCCTAACCAAAACACTCCCCAGCTTTTTACCTAGGTGGACCTGTGCCACACTGGCCCATATGTGGCCTTGCGGCTGGTTATACTAAATAAGGAAGGTCCTGCTCATTAAATTTCAAATCAGGTTCACAAGATGCCCCTGGATATTTTTTTGAACATTACAGACCCTGACTTCATGGACCCTTTTTAATCTAATATGGGTAAATCTGCCTGCTTGAAAGCTTCAAACACCAAGGGGGGACTGCTGTTCCTCACCTGCTCTTCGATATCAAATACATTTATCAGCACACTCAAAACAAAATAACAAGGGGGACCCCACTCCCTCCACTCTTTGCCTAAAAACTCTAAGGTCCTGTATGTGTATAAGGATATATATTAGGTTTTTTGGACACCTTTTACAGCTTCACCTAGGGTAGCAAAGATGCTACTGCCGTCTCTGCACACAGATATGGTGACATTTTGAAAACTCCAGGCAGAGGACATCTGGACTTGGATTTGAAACCAGCACTCTGGAAATGTCAGGCAGCATCCCATACCTCTATTATAATAACCAAAAGTTTATGTCTAAGCATTGATTTGTGTATTTATTGAAGTGTGACCAGTCAATCCATCAGCCTTTCCATTCATCCATTTTCTAAACGTCATTTTGCTTGGCTTTTTTCTACATTCATAATGGCTAACATGGTACAACACCCTAGTACTAAACCCTCCTGTAAGAGGACATGTCTGGCAAGATGGAGTGAACGCTAGCAGGACCAAACACAATGCGGCCACCACCCTGAATGGAGCTATGATCCATGTGAAGGTCTCCTTACACACACAATCACTTAAGTTGGGTGAGTTTAGAGTCCACACTTAGCTGTACCTGGCTGTCTTTGAGATGAGAAGAAACAAAATTGTGTGGTGAAAGCAAGGAGATGGCGGCCATGCCAAATGTGAGCTCATCTTTGAGACAGCAGCACTAACCAGTGTACCACTGTGCTTCCCCTCATTTAGATTTTAACACCATTATGTTCAGACCTGCTGTAATAGAAAGAGGGTGACCCTGACAAAGAGATGGCGTGCCAGCCTGTCAGCCCCATTTAATGAGATGCAAGTCTTCAAAGAAACAAATTCAAAATATAGAAAATAACGGGAGGACTAGTGGTTCACATCATTTTAGGTTCTGTCTCCAGGAGAGATCTCTTAGAAAGCAGGAGCCAGAATACAGTAAATGTGGACCTCTGGTTGTTGTTCTTTTTAAACAGGGAAAAGAATAGCTTGGAAGAACTGTTGGGGCTTCTAGGGTCAGGGCAAAAGTGACATCATGGATCGCCTGGATAGTCTTCCTCAACTCTTTTTTTTGCCTTATACAAATTCATCTATTAGGAATTTGTTCATTGGCATACCCCTGGGGGTCATAGCACAGGGTCACCCATTGTACAGCACCCCTGGAGCAACTACAGGTTAAGGGTCTTGCTCAAAGGCCCAACAGAGTAGGATCTCTTTTGGCAGCAGTAATGGGAATTTGAACTGGCAACCTTCAAGATACCAGTGCAGATCTTTACCCTCGGGGCCACCACTCTGCCCCTTTGGGGAAAGAGACAAGGACACATACAGACTGTGTCACATCCTGCCCTGTTATTCTGACCTGAATCGAGCTTGTGGAACGATCTCAGGGCTTGTGTGTGCGGTACTGAGAGACTTCAGAGACCTATCCTGAGCACACTGGGCACAAGGCAGGAAACATCCCTGGACAGGGTGCCAGTCGAGTTCAGGATCCACTGCTGCACACATCCACTCACACAGGAATCACCCATTAGTATCACCCACACATCTTTGGGGATGTGAGAGGAAAACCTGAGTACCTGGAAAAAACCAACACAGACATGGGGGAACCATGCAAACTCCAAACATACAACAACTGAACATGGGATTCAATCTCCGGATACTCAGGGTCACTTCATAATTTGTGTTTATCGGCCCTTATCTGATTAGGCAGATGGAAAAGGACAGGGGCTGACAAGTGGGAGCTTTTGCAGGGTTGAGAACACCCAAACGGGAGGAACAAGGGGGCTTGTGAACCTCGGGGGGCTAAAATCCTAATTGTAATGTACAGTTTTGGGAGGATGGCTAAACACCTGATATTAGGGGCAAAAGCCCTGGAAGCCCCCACAATAATGCCACTGAGCGGAGCTAACCAGTGTGCCAAAGTGCAACTTTCAATTTAATCAGCACCCATTTTCCTGTGGACAGATATTCACACATTCACATACACACATCTCCCTTCATTTTTACCCCCTTGCTTTTGAGCTGTGTGGCCCCCTGTGGTAATGGCACTGGATTATCTGCGCCCCAACCTGTCTGCTCTGATCAAGTCACTTCACGTACAAAACCCTTATATTGTAGAAATACTCAAACTGTTTTACCTATAATGCACCTTGGGCTCAAGTTTAGTACAGATAATTAATAAAATATGATTCCGAGAAGCTACTCCCTGGTCTGCACCAGACCAATCACTGTTGATAGAGAAGAGCCTTTCATTTTTTTCCCCTGTGAAAATATTCAAAGAATTCTTCTGTCATCACCCTTCCTGTCAAAGCACAGGTCACACTTATCCTCCCGATGACCTGCCATCTTCAGAAATGAGCAGCTGGCTTAAAACAATTAAGTATAGAAGTGGATATTCATTTTGTTCAAACCAGCCCCACTACGCGTTTCTTTCTGGAATTAATATTTTGTAGAGGAAGCATCAATAGCTGCAGTACATTTCATCTCCACTGGTATCTTGTGCTAATTCAAACTAAAAGGTCAGCCCACCTACACACTGGAAAGCATGCAAATTATCACAATGACATGGGACGCCTTTTGTGCTGGAGATACTGATGCTTTTCCTCTTAGCTCGCTGTGAGCTTTTGAAATTTTGGTTAAGATAAAGACGCTCGTTGACTCCGCCGTAAGGCTGACATTTATGCCCGTAATTAGATGTGTGGCATTCCTCCCAAGTCCTTTTTAATCCTTTTGTGATTAGAAACGAATAGGCAGTGTCGACAAATGCCTGCATAAAGCTCACATAAAGAAAGCTTCAAATGTCAAACAGATTTTTTTGTATGTATGTGTTTTAGGTGTAATCTGTGATATAAAATATAGGCTGGCTGAATTCATAAGTGCCTCCTGATTACAGAGGGTTACTTTAACTACAGCGAGAAAGTGCAAACGGAATTCTAGATCAATTTAATTAAAAAATAGGATGTGCAGAGCAAGCAGTCACACTGTAGTTTGTGTCACCTCCTTAATTGCTTGGTACTTACATAACCGTGGGAATTTGTCAAGAATTATCTATATAAGTACTTCACCAGGATAACAGAATGTATTTGTCAGTTCTTTCTCTAATCAGTTGAATAATTATAGGCTCACTAGGCATCGTTACAAGCTGCTGGGATGGGCACTGGGCACTGACCTGGAACTGGGTGGATCGATGGTTGGAGGGTCGAACTTTACCACTCAAATAGCAGTACAGAGCTGTGAATTACATATTCATCCACACCGTAGTTTCTTAAGTCACTTTTTGGGTCCTAGAGGGTCGTAACTCTCCATTGTATCCGATTGTAAATGATACAGTTTGAGAAGTGTCTCGCTATGACTCCTGTTTTGTATATAAGTTGATGAATATTTCGTATGTCTTTAATGGTAATGACCTCTTAGGCACAACCATCAGCAGTGTGTCTGTCTGCGGAGAGAGTGTCGACCTTGTCGAGAAGTTTACTTACCTAGGCAGTTACATTCATGTCTCTGGTGACTCTTCCTATAAAGTCAGTAGACGGATTGGGAAAGCATGGGGGGGGGGGGGGGTCATGAGGTCACTGGAAAGGGGTGTGTGGCACTCTCTATATCTATGCAAAAGGATGAAGGTCCGACTCCTTAGAGTCCTGGTGCTATCCATTGACCTGAGACGAAGATTGGACTCCTTTGGTACTGCGTCTCTTCGGAAAATCCTTGGGTACCACTGGTTTGACTTTGTGTTGCTCATGGAGTCCCGAATGAGGCACATTACCTTCATTGTGAGGGAGTGTCAGTTATGGCACTACAGCCATGTGGCACATTTCCCCGAAGGTGATCCAGCTCGTAGGATCCTCATTGTTGGGGACCCGTGTGGCTGGAACAGACCAAGGGGTCACCCACATAACTGTGACAATGCGGGTTCAGCTCCGTGCTCCCATCGGCTGTTAGAGAGCCCTTGAACCCAACACCATCGGTAATGTCACCGATGAGCTAGACAGTGAGGCAGTAACATTTGAGCAAGGGGATGGTGTATAAATGTACAAACAGTGCTTTTATTAAAACAGTCAAAACAAAAACAAGTGCAACAATGTTCAAAGTAAATGCTGTGCTTTTCAAACGTTCCATTAAATAAATAAATAATCCATAAAAAGAAACGTGCAGGTAAAAATCAATAAATAGAAAACTCTTCTAAGAATAATGAGATTAAAAATCCAACAAGAAGCAATCCTTTAAAATTACAAAGCCTGGTGTCTTCCTTTAAAACATGGCAGCTCCCCTGCTACTCCCTTTTGGGCTGCTTGACAGGAGAGTCACCTACCTGCAGGAACAGCTGCCCTTCAACCTAATCCGGTAGCCCTCCGACCCTTGGCTACGTCGGGCTCCCAACCGGACCAAGACTTGGGTTATTTTCCCAGCGGCCAAGGCGCTCACGCTGGGGCTACACCAGCCCAAAGCCTTCTCGACTCCCGCTCCTATCGAAGGTGAAGTCGATGCCTTTAGTGGTCACTCCAGCTACTTAGTCGCTCAGCTGGAGTGACCGCTTCCTTCAGCCCCCCTGAGTGGTCGGCCAAACACTCCCCTCGTGGGCTGTCTTCCCAGCTGCCTGCTTTCTCTGCCTGCTTTCTCCTGCTCTTGCTCGCTCGCTCTCCTTCCTCACACCGACTTTCTCCACCTGCTTCCTGTCTTCTCGCTACCTCCCATTCTCCTTCCTTTCTTTTCTTTTCTTTTCTTTTTTATTCGTTTAAAAACGAACTGGCCTTTGCTGGGAGAGCTGTGGACCCATAACACCACAATAACACCCGGCTGCGGCAGATAGAGGGTCATTTCCGGAGGGTGGGACTGGACCTTGTGTCTACCTGGGGGGGTTGCCATCTGGGATCCCGAGCTGTTTCGCTGTGTGGTGAGTGCGGCAACGCACAGTAACAAAGCAATGCTCCCCAACTTGACTTGACTTACTTGTAAGTCAGACAAGCAAATGTAGTATTAGTGTTTTACTCGTATTTCATTGATATGCTTTCTTGTCTAATCCAATCCAGTTTTTTAGGCAGTGAATTTTATGACAGTGCTGGGGAAAATGCCTAAAACCTGTTTGGCAAGTGATTCTTTGCAGGACTTTCTCAATCAACCCCCATAGGAAAACCAAACTACCTAGCTGGCGCGCTTCACTCAACAATTGGTTTTTGGGGGCAGGTGTGAAAATAAGCCAGTAGCTGGGGGATGCATAGCACCTGAATTCTATTGGTCTAAAGTTGGCTGTTTGGTTTTGAATCAGAAGCCATTCTGTATCACGACACCCTATTGGTCGTAGAATTTGAACAGAGAGCGTATAAATTCAGTTGCTTTAGCCCTCCCTCTCTCTCACACACAATTACCATGAAAAGGATAACACAATGAAGAGCACAGCTCAGCAGCCATATTGCGGCCTGTTCTGAAGAAAGCTGGAAATGATGACTTAACTAAAGACATTTTAAGTCACTAGCGAGTCTGTGTGCCACCTGAAACTACACATCAGCATTTATCAGGTTGTATGGTTGCCAATATTCACATGTACTTTGCTTATTGTTGTTATTTTGTTAATATTATCAATAATACATTATTTAAAATTATAACTTAACTCCTGCTTGTCTTTTACTCTTTGTAATTGCTTGAATTGTAGATGTAGAAGGGAAGGTGTGGAGAAGTTATAAAATACAATACCTTATAAACAGTGGAAAGTCTGTGAGATTTGAAGCATTCTGACAAAGGCTACACAGTAAAGAATACAAAAGAGGAAAGCAGAGTCATAGAGAACTCTACCAAGACAAAACAACTCCAATGGGGACTGTCAACGCTGATTCTCCAAGGGGGCACCACCCCTTGTCTGATGGTTGTCATCAACTGGATTTCAAAGACATTAAGAAGGGCAAGATTGGGTTGTGGGAAAAAAAGGTTTGAGAAACACTGATCTGTAGTGTTATTCCCATTTCAAACATTGTGAAGCGTCATAAGAGTTTACGTTTGCACTGTACCTTTATATTGAAAGGTTTCTAAACTCTTTTGGGACTCCCCCCAACTGGATGACACGGCGAATACTATCCTGAAGCACGATCGCTGCGTCTGTGGAAGATAGCCTATCAGTTGCCAGGGCAATCGCAGGGTCCCAGAACTGTAGCGGCTCACTGCAAAAGCAAAGTTGAAAATATCACGGTCGCACTATAAGTGCCTGCTGTTGATGGGTGATGCAAGGAACATTATAAATGCAGGGAACAGGATTACTTGGCCACTAACCTGGCCATGACTCTGCCTGATTGCTGTGTCTGCGTATAGGAGAGTGGTAGATCCCGCTACAATAAATAAATGAATAAAAGCTGGCTTTGATAAAGTACTGAGACTCAGCCTCATGTTTTGGGGTGCAAGACAGGGACTCACAAGTCACAATATTATTAAAAACCCACTGTCTCCAGTATGAAGCCTGGTGGTGGCAGCATCGGGTTGTGTCGATGCTTCTCTGCAGCAGGCCCTGGAAGGCTTGTGAGGGTAAACTGATTGCAGCAAAACACAAAGAAAACCCTGGAGGAAAACCTGATGTGGTCTGTGAGAAACCTGCACTTTGGATATGAAGATTTGTTTTCCAGCAAGACAACAACACCAAGCATAAAGCCAAAGCCACATAGGAATGGCATAAAAACCAATGTTAAGTCCAAATGAAAATTTGTGGCTGGACTTGACAGAGGCCGTTCACTCGTGGTCTTTATGCAGCCCGACAGAGCTCGAGAGTAATGGCAGTGTTTAGATGTGCAAAGCTAATAGAGACAGAGAGACCTGCACCCTCAGACTGAAGGCCTTCATGGCTGCCAAAGGTGCACATACTTAATACTAACTTGAAGGGGCTGAATACTTACAAGATCAACTATGCTGTGTTTCATACTGTATTTGTAAATAATTTAGACCACTTTGCTTTGACTTTAAACAGTCTTTTTCTGTTGTCGAACATCAGAAAAGCCCAGATAAATCCACTGTGATTCAATGTTGCATAACACTAAAATGTCCAAGGAGATGAATAGCTGCGATCGGTGCCACCACCACCTGATCAAAGCACCGTGCTGTCCTTACATTAATGGATTGAAGGCCAGAGGCCCACGTGAACGTCCTCTTCAAATTCTTCCTCGTGAAGCCTGTAAGCCCTGAGGACTTATTGAGATCATTTATGTTAGGTAGAATGCCTAGAGGGGGCTGAGTGGTCTTGTGGCCTGGAACCCCTGCAGATTTTGTTTTTTTTTCTCTAGCCATCTGGTTTTTTTGTTTTTTCTGTCCTCCCTGGGCATTGGGCCGTACTTTTATTCTATGTTAGTTAGTCTTCCCTAATTCTATTTTCTTATTTATTTTGTCTTTTTTCATCTTGTAAAGCACTTTGAGCTACATCTCTTGTGTGAAAATGTGCTATAGAAATAAATGTTGTTGTTGTTGTTGTCGAATACTTTTTATATGCACTGTAATTCAACTCATAAGGCACTGTAAAGTTTACTGATTAACAGACTCAAGAGTCAAGATTAGCAAGTGTAGCCACACTGAGTGATTCTTATTCCATTACGCTATAATCCCTCAGTATTGACCTGCCTAATTATTGCAACGTACTCCCTGTGTACCTCAAGCAGCCGTAAGGGTAAATGCCCAGGGCTCATTTTCATTAGATCCGCACCTCATTGTGTTGTAGGTAAATAACAGACTTGCCATTCTTATCACATGCCAGGTGATTGCTTGCAGCACCGCTTGATTGATTCATTCTTTGTTTCTGCACATGATGTCAGGAGGATTTCTATTGAGTTAATGTCCATAAGACATCCGGTCCAGATGCCATTTCAGGGAGTGTTTTAAAAAACTTGGAACAACTACAGTAATTAGCAGACATCCCCAATAGCATCTTTAATATCTTGCTAAGAGAATCCGTGGTCTTTGCCTGTTTTAACAGGACAACGATTCATCCTGAGCGTCTCAAAACTAAAATTGGGACTGTCTTAGCAGTACTGCTGGGTCCTCAATAAAAGGGACCACACTCCCTAGTCCAGGCGAGTTGGAGCTGGGAGCTGGGAGCAACACATTCGACTGGAGGACGGCAGTGCGGTGAGAAGAAGAGAAGTACTGTGGAGAGAGAGAGAGACAGAGAACCTGTGATTTGTGCTTAGTGCTTTGTTACTTTGGAGGTATTGGGTGGAATACACCACTTGATTATTTGATTTCGGGAATCTCTGTGTGTTCGTGTTGGCTTTTGGGGTGCACCGACTCCCCTGTTTCTATCACACCAGCCATTTGCAGCAAGTCCCTTAAATGAAACCCTGTGTTTGACTTACTGTATATCCATCCATCCCTTTTCTAACCAGTTCTGAACTAACTTGTTGCATTCCAGTTCAGAGCCACCATTGAGTGAAAGTGACATTGGCAGACACCCGCCCTGCTGCCCACGACATGAGTGAAATTCATATCGATACAGATTTCAAGCCTTAAAACCTCTGTTTTCTACATATAAGTTACAAGAAGGCTGCATAAGGTGTTTGAAAAGTCTAAAAATTTTGTTCTGAGTTCCAGCATCCATTAACCTATAATTATTAGATTCATAGCTGGAAAAGGTAGAGCTTGGACCAGAGATTCCAGTAGTTGGAGACAATCAAAGTCATTTAGATACATAAAATCAACCTGAACTGTAAAACTAATTCATATGAGAACAAATAACACAACAAACGGAATAAGCTGCTTGTGTACGGAGCTGCTAGGCACTTCCTCTTCAAACTAAAAGCGAAAAAAAGAAGCCATCAGATTAATGAGGAGTGCAATTAACCGCACTATTGTGCCTCTGATTAACTAACACACGTATGGAGGAGAAAGTCAGCCACAGGGGCTCTTGAGAAACAGAGCTGACAGCCTCAGACTTTACCTAATGGGGTAGTTGATGTTTTCAAGGGTACTTGAATAAAGAAAGAAAAATTTTAAAAAATGACTGTTGAATGGGGAAGTACGCCCTCACAATATTTCTGAAGATGGCTGGAGATCGGCTCTAGCAGAATGAGTTCCCCAGTCAAAGAGGACATCTACAGCGCTACTGTTACTAGTATTGATGGTTTAGGGTCACACTAAGGCCAGGTTTATACTTCACACGACACAACACATGCTCCAGCAGACGCTATGTGCTACGCAAGCGTTTTACTGTTTATACTTGCGCGTGTACTTTACGTAAATCTGGAAGAATCCACCAGGTGGCAGTGCGAGAAATTATCACGGTGAGAACAGGTTTGTGTTCGCTGTGTTGTGAATTGCCTGGAACACCCATTAAATTCCGATGACACCTTACCGCAATATCTCTGAAAAGGATGTTTAATGATTAAACCCATCAATCCAGGGATGTGCCCATTCCAGCTAGCATTGGGCACGAGGCAGAAACAATCCCTGGATGGGACATCAGCTCATCGCAAGGTGAATACAAGCACACATGTACATGCTGGTGTCATTTTAGTGTCACCAAATCTACATATCTTTGGAAGGAACCTGGAGCATACTGAGGAAACCCAGCAGGAAAACGTGAAAACTCCAGGCAGGGAATACCAACGATGTGACTCCCTGCGAGACAGCAGTACTACCGCTTTGCCACCATGTCACCCCCATGTGTGTAATTGTTAACAGTATTCATTATTTAAATTAAATTAATGATTTATCTGTAAAATGTAACACACATACTTTAATGCATTTCATCATGAAAGTGACATCAAGTATAAATCTAAGGATTCTAAATGTGCAGAGAGTTGGAATATCATACATTTAATGTGTTCTGGGTGACGAGCTATTGCTGTTTGCCGCTGCTGTCAGGTCAGGAGGAAGCCATAGAAAAAAAGAAGGCACAGAAGACGGTATGTGAGACTTTTAAAATGTATTGTGTCATTATGATTGGGAATATGCGACGCTTGAATATAAAAGCACCACGGATGCACTTGCATGTTGGCATTTTGCTTCACCACATCAAACCATTCATCAAACATCGAAGCGCACACATCGATCTCGTAGGATCCTCAAAGAGGTTTTCTGTTACATGTAGACAGTAACCAGAGACTCTGACGTCACATTCCAACTTTTATCACACTGCGCCCCCTTGACTTTTTGCTGGTACTGCAACTTGTACATTCATTGTGGTGGCACCTTCATTGGCTGCTCCTCCACTGAAAACAACTCAGAACGTATAATTTATAACTGTTGTTTTAACTTGGTCTTTCACTGAAATAGCTGTCATGTATAACAAAATGGTTTTTTTACGCATTTCTTGTTTGCTCGGTCGTCCTTGTTGAGACTCTCCTGCAGTATAATATTTCTTAATGGATGATCACAATAATTAATTTCCTCTGTGCTTGACAATAAGCTGAAGATCACCCCCAGAAATCTCTACCCAGCATACACTTTATCAGTCACATGTATTCCATCACCATTCAGTTTTCTGGAGTCATTTCATTATATTTTTGGAATTTAATACATGGATTTGTTTTTCTACTTGCTTATCTTAAAATTATTGAGATAATATCACCAGTTCCGTTTTATATTCTGTTTGAAGATGCCCCTTGCCATTGTGTGATCATTTTGCAGGGCCAAGGTCATTCCTGTTACTGGGCCTTTGCCAGTTATGTGACTTCCCAGAAAGGAGCACATGGCTTCTGGTGTTCTAGTGTTCTGTCTATCACAGAAACAAGCCTAGTAAGGAGTTGTAGGGGGTTGAGTTAGTGTGAGGAATTTTACAACATTAATTTGACTTCCTCTTTGGTCTTAATTAACTGTCTTAATTTGGTGTGTTTGGCCTAAGATAATATCACATGACTCTTCTATTGTGTTTTAGTCACAGTTGGTGGCAGTCACGACTCACTCCTGTAAATCAGAGTTATGTAGTCTGATATCCCCAGTGCCCCAATCCAACCAGTCTGCAACTCACCCTGACAAATCAAAGCCTTAAATCATAGGGATGGACTCCATGTGTGTGAGTGCTGAGAACCAGACGGATGTACAATTAATATAATACAGCTACAAAAAATAAAGAACACAAGTATTTTAGATCCTTCTAGCAGTAAGGAGACTCATCTGCAAGATGTTGCTTCTTTTATGTACTAAAACAGAATGGAAAATCCAAAAAGAAATGCTGAGATTGTGGCTAAGAGTGGCACAGTGGTGCAGTGGTAGCGCTGCTGCCTTCGCAGTATGGACACCAGGGTTCACATCCTGGGGTCCTCCCTGTGTGGAGTCTGCATGTTCTCCCTGTGTCTGTGCGAGTTTCCTTTGGGTGCTCAGGTTTCCTTCTAAAGTCCAGAGACATGCTGGTTAGGTGAATTGGCAATGCTACATTGTCCCGTGTGGGTGTTTGCCCTACAATAGACTGGCATCCCGTCCAGGGTTTGTTCCTGCCTTGTGCCCTATGCTAGCTGGGATAGCCTTCAGCAACCCTCCACACACAACCCTGGCTTGGATTAAGCAGTTTAGAAAATGACATGACATGATTGTGGCTAAACATGACCCACATGGAAAGCATTTGTACAGCATTGACTCCATCAGGCAGCAATTATTGCTTATCAGAAAAAAAGGCTGAGCATACAACACTATGGAAGCGTGAAACTATGCTGGAAAATCACCATGGAGTCGTTTAGTGTGTAATCCTGTGCAATTCTAGCTGTGTAATCCGACATCTTCAGTTGGTGAGGTCAGCAACTGCAGTCTTCATCTCTTATTATGAGACATTTAGGGTTCTCCCTTGATGAGACTTTTGTCTGCACCCTTTTCATCTCGGCATCTCCTGGTTATTTTCTTAGGCTCCCAAAAATTATACAGAACACTTGTCCTCCCCAAGGTGGTCTTTACGCACACACATATGTACACACATGGCCAACACGGGTGCAACCTAATACTAGTCATGCCAGGGTCAATTTCTTTTGGGTTCTAATAATTTTTAATAATTTTTTTTGCATTTATATAGCACTTTTCTCACTACTCAAAGCGCTTAGCAATTGCAGGTTAAGGGCCTTGCTTAAGGGCCCAACAGAGCAGAGTCCCTTTTGGCATTTACGGGATTCGAAACAGCAACCTTCCGATTGCCAGTGCAGATCCCTAGTTCTAGTACTGCAAATTATCCAAATGCATGTAAATTCACAGTCTTTGTATGGACAATAATCCACCCAGGCATCTATCCATTTATTGACCCCGCATGATGCAAATTCAGGGACGTAAGCAAATGAATCTTTCTGGCAGCACTGGGTACAAGTTTGTATAGTGCACAAGTCATCATGGGGACTAAATCTGTTTTCTTAAATAGGAAGCAAAAAGACAAATAAAATGGTAAGCTATATCATAAAAATGCTGAATATAAACTGAGGAACATTATGCTTGGACTATGCAATGCATCTAAAGTTCTGTGTAGAGTTGTGGTCACCACACTATAAGAAAGATGAGTAGCACTTGAAGCTGTGCAGAGAAGAAGGCGGGACATGTAGAACTGCGACAGACTCAGAGAATTACACCTGTGTAGTCCTGCAATACGGACAGATACAAAAGATCTTGTGTCCCCAGAGCCATTAGACTCTTTAGCTCCATCCCAACAGAGGCAGGTGGTGGCTGAGTTCTGGGCCTGATGCTGCTTCGCTGCTCATAAGCTCTATTAGCTGTATCAGCTGTGCACTACATCTGATATCTCACTTCTTTCAGAATGTGTCACTTTAAACATGTTACCCTGTCAGCTTGAGCCATATCACTTTATTTTATTTGTATTTTTTTACTTTAATATTAATGTCATTTTAGTATCTGTCACTTTAATATTATGTGTTACCTGTTACTTTGATAGTATAGTATTCTTTGTACAATTTCCATTGCACTGGCATTATTGTATGCACCAGCTTGTGATTGCATTATTTGTATAATATTTGTTATTTGTTTAACGTGGTATAATTCTTGGCTACTGGTTCTTAAATTTCCCTCGGGATCAATAAAGTATCATCTATCTATCTATCTATCTATCTATCTATCTATCTATCTATCTATCTATCTATCTATCTATCTATCTATCTATCTATCTATCTATCTATCTATCTATCTATCTATCTATCTATCTATCTATCTATCTATCTATCTATCTATCTATCTATCTATCTATCTATCTATCGTCTCATGTGGATGCTGCACATTAGTGGTGGTTGAAGTGGCTCTCTACTCACTATACAAGAAAAGCGCTATATAAATATAAAGTATTATTATTAAAGAAATATTCAGTATTCTGAAAGGCATGGATAAAGTAGGTCCAATAGAAATCTATCAGCTTAAGAGTGAATCACATACTGCAGGACATCACTGGAAATTAAGGATTAATTTCATTTAGGACTGAAGCCAGGAAGCTTTTCTTTACACAGACAGTTGTGTGAATCTGCAACAAACTACCAAGACAAGGAGTTGAAGCAGAAAACCTGACAACCTTTAAGAAGCACCTGGAAGAGATGTTGGGATGACTTAACTATTAGCTAATCAAGGGTGCCTGATGGACTGAAGGGTTTCCTCTCGCTTGTAGAATTTTATATGTTCTTATTAGGATAAACTGATTTTTAACAGCCTGGCTCTAATTAGATGAAAAGTTGGAAGCCTACAGCTCTAAAACCCCTAAATGGAGTATAAACAGCATTAGAATTCCTCAATACGTTTCTATGTATGGCCCCAATGATGTTTTCCATAAAGTGTATTGAAGTACTGCCGACCAAACCGAGTGTTCTTGAATGGATGCTAAACCCAGGAGGATGCAGTAATATAAAGCGCCATGCAACCATCTAGACAACAAGTCCTAATGTTATTTAATTGACTGAATGGAGAGCAAATGTGACAGTAAATACATTTAAAAAAGCTGCGATGAGAAAGTAAACGGTTAAGAGTCCGTGCCTAGCATGTTTACATAGTTTGAGCTTTAATGCACATTTCCATCTCTTAATGTATTAACATTTCTGAAGTGGAGCACCATTAGGCTATAGGATTACATTATCTGGCCAAGTGCATTAGTAACATGAGTTAAGGGAAAGAGAAAGCCCGTCACTCCCAATTTAACGTAACTTGTTATTTCCATTTAAATGAGATACGAACAATGCTTAAAGTGTGTTTAATGAAATCCGCACTCAGGTAATTCTGCCTGACAGCTCTGTGTATATTAATTGACGATACTGAAGATGTTGTGTGAATGAGGGACCGTCTCCCTAACATGCATATGTCTTCCGAAGGGCTGGCTGTAAACTTAAGTGATGTTCTTATCACAGCTGCTCCATGGCACTCAAGGAGAGCCATGTAAGTGCAAAAGCCCCATAAATGCTCTATGTAGCCCTCAAGAACAAAGAAATCTATAACATACTGTACATTTAAAACAGATTTTGTATACATACAAGTAAAACATTGTATACACAAACAGTGTATCATAAATCAGTTTTCACAACCACACAAAACCCGCAGCGTTTGGAAAAATGAATTTTAGTAAAAGTCTTTCATTTTCTTTACACATGTACAAAGGTGTGGGACTTCTTCAGGACACATATAGCCAAAAACAAAAGGGTCAGTTATTTATGCAAAATATTATAATTTATGCAAAAATGGGGTAGTCATGTAAAGTGCATAAAACTTGTTTATTGTGTTCGCAAGAATGACGTATGAACGCTTTGAAATCACTTCAGTTTCGTTGACCGGCACCTCCTGACTCACAGGTACATGAAACCCTCCATATATGATGTACTGTTTGACTCGTCTCGATGTCTTGTTATGTAAAATGGTAAGCTTTTTGGGGTTTTCCCCCAATTTTTGGACTACAACACCCAAAAAAACCCTCATTTTTAACCGTTTTTGGACTGTATTTTGTGAAGGAAATTACACCCTTGTGATAAACCACAAACCAATAGATGTCTTCAACAAAAATAATCCACAAGACTTGAAGCTGATCATGTCACATCGACCGGCTCCTTTTCACAAAAATGGGGATCGGAAATGTAGGCATGTGGAGTGTTATTTTATGTTATTTCGAGGTTGTAGATCACTAATTCAATAATTTTTTTGATATTTGATTCTTTACTGGTGGTTCTAGCTCTCTAAGAGCCAATCCTAAAAGGTTAAAAATAACAAATTTTAGACTATTTCAAAGTCAGAGATTACAAATTTGATGTCTGATCCTTTACTGTTGATCTGTGGACCTCTATTAGAGGATGAAAAATGAAAAATTCTATTACAATCAAGAATTTTTAGGCTTTAATGTGTTTAGGCAGACATTGAAATATTTCAAATACTTGTATTCTTGTTTATTATGTACTAGCTGTGTAAACCCGTGTTTTAAAAAGCCCGGGCTCCTAGAAACTATTGAAATCGTCAGAAAAATAATTGAAATGCAGAGTCGGTGATTTTGTTTTGTGGACGTGCTCGCCAGCCTTGCCTATCAGCGGCTAAGCGAGTTTCTCCCTCGATTGTCTTTCCTTGGCAGTTTCACTTTAGCGACGGAGTCAGTTTCTTTCAGCTTCAATGCCGTAGCCTCGCACTTCCAGGGCGGAACAACAGATACACACACATTTCCACGTGTAGACGTTTATATATAAGATGTGTACCTCATGAAGTAAATCATTTTGAACACCCCAACTTGGGACAGTTCTGAGTTTTTTTGAGTTAAATCAATTACTGTACATTAATCTCTGTTTAGTGAAAATGGGAATATGCTTTGAGTATTTAAAATGTTTTACTTGATTTTATGATTTACGTAAAACAACAGCAACAGTCCCCAAGGCTGATTACACCTCTGTTTCAAAGGTAATCATTTTAAAGGCTTTGTTTCAACAACATCAATTAACTCTGTCAATGTGACATATAAGAGGATTTTGTCAATGTAACTAGAAAAAGCAATGTAATACCAGCAAACAAGTTAAATAAACTTAAATTGGATAAATAAGGCAAACATCTCTAATAGTTGTTTTCAGTGTAATAGGATATTTGTGTTTTATTATTATTATTATCGAAATATTTTCATTTGTGTTTTATTGTTAATTGTACTTAAATTATACTTTTTTAATTCAAGAGGAATATATCCCTAGTGTTGTTTATATTTTTGTAATAACATTTTATTGTGGACAAAGCGAAGGATATTCATTGTAAGTTAATAAATGTGCATATTTTTCCTTAAAAAAAAAATAGAACCAAAGTGTTCTAAATAAGAATTGTGATTTCAAGCCAAAGTATCATGATTCCTATTTAATCAAGAATTGTGCAGTGGTAAATGAGTACACAGCTCCTCCACTTGTTGCTTTCTGGGAGGCTTGTCTGTCTTTTTGTGAGGGGTAAACCTTAGGCCAGCATTAACAATTTCTTTTTCTTTTGTACCTCATGTATTCTTTTGTTTATTACAAATTACAGTGGGGATGAAGTGCACCTTGAAGGTTTTCATCTGGGACTGAGTGTAGTTACTGTACATATGCTTCACTGAACATTAGAACAGTAGAAGAATCTAGAAGAGAACAGGCCACTCAACCCAACATAGCTCGCCAGTCCTATCCACTTAACTCTTCTAAAATAACATCAAGTCGAGTTTTGAAAGTCCCTAAAGTCCTACTGTCTACCACACTACTTGGTCGCCTCTTCCAAGTGTCTGTGGTTCTCTGTGTGAAGAAAAACTTCTTAATGTTTATGTGAAATTTACCCTTAACAAGTTTCAAACTGTGTCCCCATGTTCTTAATTAACTCATTTTAAAGTAACAGTCTTGATCCACTGGAGCCTGGAAACCAAAACTGCACACAGGACTCCAGATGAGGACTAACCAGTATGTTATAAAGCTTGAGCAGAACCTCCTTCGAATTGTCATCTATACATTGTGCTATATAACCTAACACTTTGAAGACTGTCTGGCAACTGATAGTGTTGAGTCCGCTACGACTCTTAAATCATGCTTATAATATTGAACATTAAAACAGTCAGGACGAGAACAGGCCATTCAGCCCAAAAAGGCTCACCAGTCCTATGCACTTAATAACTAAAATAACATCAAGTCAAGTTTTGAAGGTCCCTAAAGCCCTACTGTCTACCCCACTACTTGGTCACTTATTCCTTGTGTCTGTGTAAAGAGAAACTTCCTAATGTTTGTGCGAAATTTACCCTTAAAAAATTTCCTGCTGTGTTATTGCATTCTTGTCTAAATCCACTGGACTAATTCCCTTCATAATTTTAAACACTTCAGTCAGGTCTCCTCTTAATTTTCTTCTGCTTTAAACTGTAAAGGTTCAGCTCTTTTAATCTTTCCTCATAACTCAACTCCTGTAGCCCTGGAACTCTTTTATGGATCTTTTCTAGTGCTGCTATGTCCTTTTTATAGCCTGAAGACCAGAACTGCACCCAGTACTCCTGATGAGGCCTCACCAGTGTGTTATAAAGCTTGAGCAGAACCTCCTGTGACTTGTACTCCACATATCAAGGCGATATATATCCTGACATTCTGTTTGCCTTCTTAATGGCTTCTGAAAACTGTTGGGAAGTTGATATTGTGGAATCCACAATGACTCCTAAATTAAATTAAAGCCACTGTCTGCCTGATACATTAATGAGGAGCTGCATTGTGGGGAACACTGCCTGTGGTGAGACCACCTAGGTTGTTTTCAGTAGTGAAAGAAACAACAAGAGTGTCTGGTGGAGTTGAACTGTGTGTTGCTGCCATATGGACATTAGAATGCTTGTCTGGGACAAGATGGTATTCAAGAAGTGTCTTAATACTAAAGACTCCTTCTTCCAGAATTCATTGAATAATCTGTGGTGCTGCTTTAAGGCTGTAACAGATTGAGGCGTGGTCCACCTCTTAAACCCTCAGGTACCACTCTGAACACCAGGTGAAACCCTCCACTCCACACTCATAAACACAATAATTCTCTCTACAATAAACCAATCCTCCTCGCCCAGACACTTTGCCACCCTACCTCCCAGCTCAGCTCAGTGTCTGGGCTTTCCCACAGTCCTTTTATATCCCCTGACCCGGAAGTGGTTCCTGGCCAAACCCACAAGTCCTTATTCCCTCCGGGTCAGGGTAAACAGTCCTTTCTTCAGCCCGGGAGCACGTCGTTCCTTCCTGTCACGTGATGATGACGCACTCCCGGGTTATAGGGCACATAAGAGCCCACTAGCCCCCCTACAGCGACTCCCAGTGGCCCCCAAGGTATCCAGCAGGGCTGTGTATACAAACTACAAAGTCCATGAGGCCCTTCTGGAACTCGGGGCACCATCATGCTGTCTGGAGGGCTCCTCCTGGCGGCCTGGGGGTGGCGACTGGAGTCTGTAGCCGGTCGTCCATCACAAGGCCAAACAGATTTTTTTGTGGTTTGGGACGGGGGTTTATAACTACAAATGTCACAAGTTGCTTGCATTCAACAAGTACAGCAGGTTCTGTCCAGAGCTCATTATACATATACAGTCAGCCATCGTCCAACCCGCTATATCCTAACACAGTGTCACGGGGGTCTGCTGGAGCCAATCCCAGCCAGCACAGGGCGCAAGACAGGAACAAACCCTGGGCAGGGTGCCAGCCCACTACAGGGTACACACACCCACACACCATGGACAATTTAGGATTGCCAATGCACCTAACCTACATGTTTTTCAACTGTGGGAGGAAACCGGAGCACCTGGACGAAAACTGCACAGACACGGGGAGAACATGCAAACTCCACGCAGGGAGGACCTGAGAAGCGAACCCAGGTCTCCTTACTGTGAGGCTGCAGTGCTACCACTGTGCCACCATGCCGCCCTATACATATGCATACTGTATATATGTATATAAATATGTGGACATCCCTCCAGATTCTTAAGTACAAGTGTTTCATTGTTAACAGGTGCATAAAAGCGAGCATATTTTCATGCAGTCTCAAAGGACAAACATTGGTATTAGAAGTGGTCATGATGAAGAGCCTAGTAAATGTAAATGTGTCACTCTCATAGGATGCCACCTTTGCCACAAGTCAGCATGTGAAATTTCTGCTATGCTAGATCTGCAAGTGCTGTTGTTGTGAAATGGAAGTGTCAAGGAGCAACAGTGGCTCAGCCACAAAGTGGAAGACAATGCTAAATCAGAGTGGGTGCACCAAGTGCTGAAGTGCATGTAAAAATCACCTGTTCTCGGTAGCATCACTCAAAACAGAATTCTAAGCTGCTTGTGACAGCAAAATTAGCACAAGAATGGAGCATCAGGAGCTTCATGAAATGGGTTTCTACGGCTGAGCAGCTGCACGCAAGCCTAAGGTCACTAAGCAGAATGGCAAGTGTTGATTTGAGCAGTGTAGAGGGCATTGCCATTGGACTCTGGAGCAGTGGAAACATGGTGCCTGGAGTGCCAAATCAGGCTTCAATATCTGGTAGTCTGATAGATGAATCTGTAGTTAGCACATGCCGGGAGAACATCCCCTTGTGGACCCCCATAGTGCCTACTCTAAGTTTGGGTGGAGCAGAGATAATAGCCTGGGGCTGTTCTTCACTATTTAAGCCAGGACCCTTGGTGAAGGGTACTGTTAATGTTACTGCATACAAAGACATTTTAAGTCATGTGCTTCTCACTTTAAGGGAAGCCCCTTTTGTGTTCCAGCATGACTATGCCCCTTAGCACAGAGCCACTTCCATAAAGACATGAAGGAACTCAAGTGGCCTGCATAGGGCCCTGACCTCAACCTTCCTGATCACCTTTGGGATGAACTGGAATGCCGACTGCCAGCCAGGTCTAATCACCCAACACCAAGTGCTGTTTAGGACTGAAGGGGGACAAATTCCCACAGACACACTGCAGAACCTTTCCAGAAGAGTGAAGGGTGTTACAGCCACAAAGAAGGGGGTACCTCCATATTAATGTCCATGGTTTTGCAATGGCACGTTCAGTAAGCTCATAGTGGTGTAAGATGGTCAGGTGTCCACAGACCTTTGGCCATATAGCATTTTAGCTTCCATTTTAGTACATTTCTCCAAAGTCTCAATTGTTTTAGTTTCTTATTTGTAACTCTTATGCATCCTTCTATTTTTGAATTGGCCTAAAATAATTAAAGAATTGATTGGTTGAATGGTTAAATTAATGATCTGTTGTAGCTTAAAACAAGAAGCAAAAACAAAATATAGTTGTATATGTAATTATGTATGTACAGTGGGGGAAATAAGTATTTGATCCCCTGCTGAATCTGTAAGCTTGCTCACTTACAAAGAAATGAACAGTCCTTAATTTTTATTGTACTTTCATTTTAATGGAGAGAGACAGAATATCAGCCAAAAATCCAGAAAAAACACATTAGATAAAAGTTATAAATTGATTTGCACAAAAGATTATATTTGTAAAGCACTTTGGGATGCCTTCATAAGGCCTGCATAAAGTAAAGCTAGAGGGCCTAATAAAGGGTTGGTCTGGTAAAGGCTCTAACATAACGTTAGGCTGAATTGACTATAAAGTGCTTTGAGATGTTTGTGAGGGTAACGGGTGCTAATATAAAACAACTAATAACTTACTGTGTTGTGAAGCTCCTCAAGATACAATGTGAAAGATTTTGAAAAACGTTAATTGAGATAGTTTTTACAATAAAATGGCTTTATTTATTACATTGTAAAACACTTTTGGTGACTTTTCACTGGAGAAGGCGCCGCATAAAAACCTGCATTGCTTCATAAGGTGCTTTGAGATATTTCCGTTTGTGAAACGAGCCGTGAAATATGAAGCTGGATTGATTTGTAAAGTGATTTGAGATAACGTTTTGTCTGGCAAAGACTCTAAATAACAGTTAAGGTCTTTGGAACAAAACCTACTTTCTGTTTCAAAATCAAGACTAAAGATTAAAGGCGACAAAACATTTTCTGTGATGGCCTGTAGACTTTGGACCAGCTTACTGTCGAGAATTAGATCTGCTGATTCCGTAGCCATTTTAAAAACATACTTTTATCTCTTAACATACGTGCTTCTTATTTTTATCTGGTTGCTGGATGACTTGTTCACTGTTTAGGTTATTTTTGTTTGTGATTATATTTTATTATTTTCAGTCATTTTACTTGCTTTTGTTATTTTATTGCTTCTTATTTCCTTTGCCGGTGTTTTGATTTTGTTTTGTGTTTTGCGTGTTCCGCCCGGTTTGAAAAGTGCAATACAAATAGAGCTCCTCTTCTTCTTGGTATTGTTAGCCTGAATTGCTTCATGAAGTGCTGTGACACGCTTCTGTTTGTGAATGGTGCTCTGCAGTATTAAGCTGGATGAGTTGATACCGTCTGCTAAAGGCTCCATGTAACGCTACGCTGAATTACTTCATAAAGCCACGATTAGATGTGACTCAACTGTATGAGTAAACTTAAAGAATGAAATATGACAAATAAGCTTGAAACAGAACATTTGTTAAGCGAGAACTTTTCTTTGCTATATCATTTTTGTTCTTTATTCTTGTGTGAACTGTTTTACCTTGAATTTTTACTAAAGCTTTTATTTTGTCTGTGGAATCATTTCAACGTGTCAAGTGATTGCCAGAATCCCATGAAGCAAACTAAAGCTGCAGAGCTTTGGTAATTTTGAGATATTTCCATCTGTGAAAGGCGCTATACAATATGAAGCTGGATTGCTTTGTAGAGTGCATTGAGTGAGTTCTTACAATAAAAGAGGCAACACAAAATGACATTTCTGACATTTTGATAATCCAACCTCTGCTCCTTAGGGACAAGCTGACAGAGATGGGAGTAGATTCATACCTGGTGGCATGGATTGTAGACTATCTTAAAGACAGACCACAGTATGTGCTTCTTGGGGACTGCAGGTCTGACATTGTGGTCAGCAACACAGGAACGCCGCAGGGGACTGTACTTTCTCCGGTCCTGTTCAGCCTATATACATCGGACTTCCAGTACAACTCGGAGTCCTGCCACGTGCAAAAGTTTGCTGATGACACTGCTATCATAGGCTGCATCAGGAGTGGGCAGGAGGAGGAGTATAGGAACCTCATCAAAGACTTTGTTAAATGGTGCTACTCAAACCACCTACACCTGAACACCAGCAAAACCAAGGAGCTGGTGGTGGATTTTAGGAGGACCAGGCCACTCATGGACCCCATGATCATCAGAGGTGACTGTGTGCAGAGGGTACCGACCTATAAATACCTGGGAGTGCAGCTCGATGATAAATTGGACTGGACAGCTAATACTGTTTCTCTGTGTAAGAAAGGACAGAGCTGACCATACTTCCTTAGAAGGCTGGCGTCCTTCAACATCTGCAATAAGATGCTGCAGATGTTCTATCAGACGGTTGTGGCGAGCACCCTCTTCTACGCGGTGGTGTGCTGGGGGGGCAGCATAAAGAAGAGGGACACCTCACGCCTGGACAAACTGGTGAGGAAGGCAGGCTCTATTGTAGGCATGGAGCTGGACAGTTTGACATCTGTGGCAGAGCGACGGGCACTGAGCAGGCTCCTGTCAATCATGGAGAATCCACTAAACAGTGTCATCTCCAGACAGAGGAGCAGCTTCAGCGACAGACTGCTGTCACTGTCCTGCTCCACTGACAGACTGAGGAGATCGTTCCTCCGTCACACTATGCGACTCCTAAATTCCACCCGGGGGGTAAATGTCAACATTATACAAAGTTATTGTCTGTTTTACCTGCATTGTTATCACTCTTTAATTTAATATTGTTCTTTATCAGTATGCTGCTGTTGGAGTATGTGAATTTCCCCTTGGGATAAAGTATCTATCTATCTATCTATCTATCTATCTATCTATCTATCTATCTATCTATCTATCTATCTATCTATCTATCTATCTATCTATCTATCTATCTATCTATCTATCTATCTATCTATCTATCTATCTATCTATCTATCTATCTATCTATCTATCTATCTATCTATCTTGTGGAGGACTTTAGGATACTTTTCACTGGAAAAGGCACCACCTAAAATGTTAATTGATTCACAGAGTGCTTTGAGATATGTCTATCTGTGAAAGGCGCTATACAATATGAATCTGGATTGATTTGTAAAGTGTTTTGAGGTACTTTTGTCGTAAAAGTCTCAATAAAACATTAAGCCGAATAAAGTGCTTAGAGATTTTTTGAGAGTTAAAGTTGCTATATAAAATGACTGATAGCATTTGTTTTGTGTTTAAAATATTTTATACTTTGAAAGACTATGTAAAAGATTAAGCTGGATTGCTTTGTAAAGTGTACTAAGTGAGTTTGTACCATAAAAGGTGCTATACAAAAGAACATTTAGTAATCACTTTGGGACACTTTTCACCGGGAAACGCACCAGATGAAAACCTGCATTGCTTCGTAAAGTGCTCTGAGATAGTCCTGTTTGTGAAATGAGCTGGACATTATTTACCTGGACTGCTTTACCCCGTGATTTGAGAAACTTTTGCCTGTCTCACACAAGGCCGAATTACTGCATAGCGTGCGTTGAGATCCTTCAGTCTGTGAAAGGCACTATACAACATGAAGCTGGACTGATTTGCGAAGCCGTAAAAGGCTCTATATAACATTAAGTCGAATCGCTTATAAAGTGTTTTTTGAATTTTTTTGAAAGTAAAAGTTTGGTTTGAATTGTGCTGTAAAGCACTTTGAGGTACTTTTCACTGTGAAAGATTTTGTAAAGCATTAAGCTGGATTGCTTTGTAAAGTGCGCTGAGAGAGCACTTACAATAAAAGAAGCTATATAAAGAAATAACATTTTGTAAAGCGCTTTGGGACACTTTTCAATGGAAAAGGCACCACATAAAAACTGAATTGCTTCATAAAGTACTTCTATTTGTGAAAGATTTTATAAAATGTTTTTCAGAATTGAATTCTTTGGAGAGTTTATATACAAGGGGATATAAAAAAAATTTTATTGCATTGTACAGCACTTTTGGACACTTTTCACTAGAAAAAGGTGCTACATAAAAGATTTTTTAGGATACCACTATTTGTCAGTCATTTTCTTACCCATTTTGACCTGAACAGGGTTGTGGGGATCTGCTGGAGCCTATCCCAGATAGCATAGGGCACAAGACAGGGAACAAACCTTGGACAAGGTGCCAGTCCAACACAGGGCATACACCCCCACTGATTATGGCCAATTTAGTATCACCAATCCACCTAACCTGCATGTCTTTGGACTGAGGGAGAAAACCGGAGTGCCCTGTGGAAAGCCACGTGGATGCAGGGAGAACATGCAACCTCCATGCAGGGAGAACCTGAGACATGTACTCTGGTCTCCTTACTGCACGGGGGCAGTGCTCTATGCCACCTAGATGCTACTATTTATCCATCCATCCTCCAACCCGCTGAATCCGAACACAGGGTCACGGGGGTCTGCTGGAGCCAATCCCAGCCAACACAGGGCACAAGGCAGGGAACCAATCCTGGGCAGGGTGCCAACCCACCGCAGGCTACTATTTATGATTTTATTAAACATTTTTTAGAATTAAAATGCTTTAGAGAGTTCATATAATAAAAGGGGATATATAAATTGATTTTATTGCAATGTTAAGCACTTTTGGACACTTTTCATCAAGAAAAGGTGCTACATAAAAACCTGCATTACTGCATAAAGTGCTTTGAGATTCTACTACTTGTCAGCCATTTTCTAACCTGTTTAATCCTGAACGGGTTAATGGGGTCTGCTAGAGTCTAACTTATAGGGAACAAACCCTGGACAGTTTGTCAATCCATCGCAGGCCACACACACAGTAGGGCCAATTTGGCATCGCTAACTCACCTAACCTGCATGTCTTTGGACTGAGGGAGAAAACTGGAGCACCCGGAGGAAACCCACGCAGACACGGGGAGAACATGCAAACTGTACGCAGGGAGGACCCGGACAGGAACCTTGGTCTCTTTAAAGCGAGGGGGCAGCGCTAACCACTGCGCCACTAAACCACCCAGATGCTCCTATTTGTGATTTTACAATTAAAATATTTTATAGAATTGAATGCTTTTGAGAGTTCCTATAATAAAAGGGGATACATAAAACATTTTTATTGCAATGTAAAGCACTTTCGGGCACTTTTCACTAGTAAAAGGCGCTACTTAAAACCCTGCATTGCCTCATAAAATGCCTTGAGATGTTGCGGTTAGCGAAAGGCTCTATAAAAGATTAAGCTGGATGGCTTTGTAAAGTTCTGTGAGAAAGGTGCTATATACAGGGCGGTGCAGGGAAACGGGAACTTTTCAATTGATGTTCAATGGGCGGAGTGGTGGCTCTGAGGCTAAGGATCTGTGTTGGTGTCCGGAAGGTTGCCGGTTCGAATCCCCGTCACTACCAAAGGAAATCCTACTCTGCTGGGCCCTTGAGCAAGACCCTTAACCTGTAATTGCTCCAGGGGCGCTATACAATGGCTGACCCTGTGCTCTGACCCCAAGGGGTATGCGAAAACTAACAAATCCCTAATACAAGAAATTGTAAAAGGTGATATAAAGAACAAAAAATGAGCAATGCACGAATTACACACGTTACAAAATATTGTACATTAAATGATTAAATGTATTGTTGCAGGATATGCAATTAATGATGGTAATCAATATTCATCCATCCATCCATTTTCCAACCCGCTGAATTCAAACACAGGGTCACGGGGGTCTGCTGGAGCTAATCCCAGCCAACACAGGGCACAAGGCAGGAACCAATCCCAGGCAGGGTGCCAACCCACCGCAGGACACACACAAACACACCAAGCACACACTAGGGCCAATTTAGAATCGCCAATCGCCTGCATGTTTTTGGACTGTGGAAGGAAACCGGAGCAATATTCATTCAACATTAATTTTATGTTTTGAAGAAAACATCATGAAGGTGTCCTCCATTTCTCCGTCCACATTCTGACAGCCAGTTGTGGAAATCCTGCATTGCTCGACGTAACATGTCCAGAGGAATGTCAGCGATTTCCTCTTCAGTCCTCCTTTTTAGTTCAGCAATGGTTGCAGGACGTATGTGGTACACTTGGGTTTTAAGATGTCACCACGGGAAAAAAAAAAATCACAAATAGTGAGATCTGGGGATCTCGGAGGCGATGGAATGTCACCGATATACGTGAAATGACGCGCACTCCAAACAATCGTCAAATAGCTGCCACCGATTGTCGGGTAGTATGCGAAGTGGCTCCACTTGTTTCTTAAGGCTGAACCCTTTACTTCGAAATTACGCACCCATATTGTAATCGCATGAGCAGACTGGACTCGATCACGACGACCTAACTGGTAATGATGCTGAATTTCCCTTTGCGCAGCAGTCACACTGTCACTATCCTTATAAAAGGCTTTCACAGCGAACGCTCGGTGCGCACCACTCCACTGCTCCATTACAACAAATGGCAAGGAGTTGTAAACGAGGTCGCATTGGTCTCAAACACATGCCGACGACCCAGGATCGCCAATACCAACAATTCCCTTGCGCCACCCTGTAGAATAAAACTGGAGTAACGGATTACATTTTAAATGGCAACATGTTTAGAATAAACAAGACATCTGTCTGTAAAGGTGCCTTGGCCGAGATAAAATCACCATTTGACGGAATTCTCAGCTGCGCTACAGCAGAGCCCGACTGCGCTGAATGCTTTGTGACTTCTTCCATTTCCTCGAACAGCAGAGTTGTGCTCCGTGTAGTTCCTCCCTGACTCCTGAGTGCGTGTCTCCGGATGGCACGCTTTGATCTGCCATTGAACTACATGAGGCGCAACAAGGCAGGCTTGACTGACACATGAAGAGCCGCGCTGTGTTATTATTTTTTGGCACATCACTTTTAACGGCGAGGCATTCTCATGGCGCTCGGCTCCAATTCTTTCAGCTGGTAAACTGCTGCAGTCAGCAGTCGCCGTTCAAAGATTATTTTCTTTATTTTTCGTTTCAAAAATAAAGTGGCCTCACACTTAGGGCTGCTCTCTTAATAAGCTGCTCTCTCATTACACACAAACCTGGTCTCTGTGGTCATTTTCAGGGCTCCAAGGTCGTAGCTCAAAGTCCAGTCGTCATTACTGCCTCATTAAATATTTAAAAGACAAACGACTGCTACTTCGCTTACTCTGGAGATCCTGCCTACGGGGGAAGAAGGGGAAAAAAACATCAAGAGTGTGTCCGCTAGCCTCGGGGAAGAACAGCAAAATAGAGAAAGAGATTGCCACGTCCAGTCAGGAAAAGAGAGAATGGACTCCTCTGACCAACAGAGCTCTGCTGAGCTGTCACTTTGCTCAATCCAAAGATTTGGAACTTTAAATTGGCACAGTGTGAGGGTTTGAGCGTGCCATGTGATGGATGAGAAGGGTGACCCTGTCCTAAAACATCAATTAGTTTATTCCCAGTGGAATCAGCGGGAGTGGGGGCCTGGCCTGGCCTGGAATTCACAGCATCCAGTAAAATAAACTACTTTAATGTGAAATTCTATTATGTTATTATACTGGAAAATGGCCAGGCGTTATTGCTCTGTAGTGGGCACAAATCCTTTCTGTTTAACGCTGGAGGGTTTCTTTTCTGGTTTCTGGTTGGATGGTTTCTTGTTTATGTTCAAGTCAAGTTTTGACTTTGCGCGCGTCTCGTGCTCTAACAGTTAAACAGGAGCTCTGATGAGAGGTGTGTACCTCTAGTGCTTTTGTGATTAAAGTTATATATGAAGATTGTTTAAAAGTTTATAATATACTTTGAATTATATTTGGATGTTGTATGGGTTTTGGTATTTGTTACTGTGTATTTATTTTCTTTCAAATTTTAATGAAGTGTAGTGTATGGTCACATTTTTAACGTTTTTTTTTCTTTTTCCCTCCGGTTGACTGAAGTAGCTACACGAAATGTTTTATTTTTTTATTAATGAAACACGTATGTGAGTGGAATGATTTGATTTTTAAATGTACCTGTTGTTCTTAATTTCATGATAAGTTTGTTCATGAACGTGTCTTGTTTTTACTTTATTTTAATACTAACCATTTCCCGCGGCTCCGCCCGCGTTGTAGTGAAACAGGACAAACTTTAAAAATCAAGAAACAAACAGGTATCGCTAGCAAAGCGGAACACTCTGAAACGTGACGACAGGCAGACCGACTCGAACGGAGGCTGGCGCGTGAGTGAGGAGGGCCCTGCACGGCACCCTACTCCTGATGTCCCGCTCCCCTCGGCCCTCAGCCTCTGTCTCAGATTAGTGCGAATATATGGCTCCTGCAAGCGAACTGTGATAATTAACGTGATAAGAGAAATTGCGAAATCAACCGGAATGTTCAAGCAAATTCAGTTAAAAGTAGTGAAGTAGATGTCCTGCAGTGGGTTGGCACCCTGCCCAGGATTGGTTCCCTGCCTTGTGCCCTGTGTTGGCTGGGATTGGCTCCAGCAGACCCCCGTGACCCTGTGTTCGGATTCAGCGGGTTGGAAAATGGATGGATGGGTAGTGAAGTAGTTCTCTCGTTCGCTAGCTAAGCGGAGGTAAGGTACGCTCCGAGGGGTGCGAGTGAGTGAGGAGGGCCCCGTCCCCTTCCTCTTGGCCCACTGGGTCTCTCTCCGATTCGCGCAAATAAATCGGTACCCCAAGCGAACTATCATACTTACTAAATCCGTCAAGTAGTTCTCTCGTCTCTCAGACATACAGAGGGATGTTGGTTTTTATATATATATATAAAGATTTTTAAAGTGCATCTCTCTCGCTCTGACAGTTAAACCTTAGTGTTATGATGAGAGACTAACTGAATAGGCTACACGAAATATTTCATAGTTTTAAAAAATGTTTGAGAGAATTCTGTGGCACTGAGACATTATTTTGAGTCTTTTGTCTGTTGAAGAAATTCAGAGTGGTCTTTTTTTGACCAACACTTCAAACTTTGTGGAAGAGTATTCAGCATTACCATCCAGACACTGACAGCGGCTCGGATGTGGAGCTTCCAGACTCACAGTTGAAATTGCACTGTAGATTCCACTGACAACTACTTTATGTGGTTCAGTGCTTTTTGCACATTTGATTTGATATAATTATTATAGAACTTCATGGTTTATTTATTTATGAAATGTTATTCCACACTTTATCTGAGGTTGTCTTGAGATTAATATTTAAGAGTGAATCGACTGTCTCCTCATTCATACAAAATTCTAAGACAAAATGGTGTTTGTTGCTTTTTTGAGTCAGTGCCTGTACAAGACAACTGATGTGTGTTGTGTGGCCTGGGTTAGACTTGGGATTCCCAGCCTAAAGAAGCTTCCCAGTCTGGCCCTGATCACTGCCATATTCTTTGTTAAGCATGGCCTCCCATATAGTGAATGCAGAAAGTATTCAGACCGTTTCACTTTATAGTGTTGTAGATTTAATTTTAAATGGATAAATGTACCTTTTTTGTCAATCAATTTGTACTCAATAACCCATCATGACAAAGTGAAAACATGTTTTCAGAAAGGTGTGCAAATGTATTAAAAATCAACTGAAATCTGTCATTCATATACGCATTCAGACCCTTTGCTGTGACACTCCATTTTCTGTTCAGGTGCATCCTGCTTGCTTTAATCCTCCATGTGATGTGTCCAGAACTTAATTGGTGTCCAACTGTGGCAAAATGAATGGAGTGGGCATCGTTTAGAAAGGCACACGCTTGTGTATAGTAGGTCCCACAATTCACTCTGCATGTCAGGACAATAACCAAGCCATGAGCTCCAAAGAACCCTCTGTAGACCTCCATGATCAATTTGTGGCGACGCACAGACCAGGCCAAGGGGATGAGACCATTTTGAAAGCTTTGAGAGTTCCCAGCAGCAGAATGACCTCAATAATTGTGAAAAGGAAGAAGTATGGAACTGCCAGGCAAACTGGATAACCAGGCAAGAAGAGTCTTGGTCAAGGAGGTGACCAAAAATCCAGCAGTCACTCTACCAGAGGTTGTGAAGGGCTCTGCTGAGATGAAAGAACCTGTCATGAGTGTGACCATCTCAGCAGCAGACCATCAGGCATTTGTGTTAAAGTGACTAGACTGAAGCCACCTATGAGTGGAGTTTGCTAAATGGCAGGCAGATAGATAGATAGATACGAGGGCAATCCCAAAAGTAAGGTCTCCTATTTTTTTAGAAATACAAACAACCGTTTATTTTCTATAATGTTTACATCATTTTAAAGGTTAAAGACTTATTTATTTTTCTACATAATCGCCATTTCGGTCGATGCATTTTTGTAGACGCTGTGGTAGTTTTAGAATGCCCATGTCATACCAGCTCGCCACCATGTCCTTCAGGAAGCGTTGAACCTCATCTTTCACCTCTTCGTCGGAGCAGAATCGCCTTCTGGACAAATGTTCTTTCAACTTAGGGAACAGGTGGTAGTCACTGGGTGCCAAGTCCGGACTATAGGGTGGGTGGGTGATGAAGTTCCAACCACCGATCTTTACGCATGTTTTCCTCAATCTTCGCGACTGTCTTGTCAGAAATGGACGGTCTCCTGCGCGAACTTCGCACTTGGCGGTAGCGTTCAACGGGAGCTCCATTTTCAAGGGTTGCCAAGCCAAAATTGAGCATTCCAGCGAAGCCGCACATGCTTGTTTGGGAGTGGAGGAAACACCAATTACAACAGTGTGGCCAACAGCTGTACAAACAGTTTCTCTACATCCCCACCGCTTTGGAGACCTTACTTTTGGGATTGCCCTCGTAGATAGATAGATAGATAGATAGATACTTTATTAATGTCAAGGGGAAATTCACACATTTAAACCATTCTGAGAACCTGAGGAAAAGATTACCTTTTTTTTAATTTCGCAGATAGAGTCACAAGGCGCTGTACACCACAGAATACAAATTAAAACACACAATTACAAACAGTAAAAAATTTGGACGTGAGCGTCAGTAGGCTTCGTACCTGAGGAACCAAGTCACCCAAACTATTCTAGCACATTTCAGTAATTATTTACCGCTCTGATGCCTGATCTTTCTGATCATAAAATAGGTGATTACAATAGCAATTGATGAGAAAAATTCATAATTAATTGCAGAATTACGGTGTTTGAGGGTTCCTCTAGAGTGCCAGTTTCTCTTAAACGATTTGGCTCAAAAACAAAACAGCACATCGTCATCTCATAACAGGCTTAAGTTTCGAGTTTGGTATTTTTCCATCCAGCCATTTTAGCTGTAGGCCGGCCTCAAGAAACTGTGACACACAGACACACACACAGACAAACACACACCCATCATCAAGATATATCAATGTTTTCAGTATCAGGGACCCTACAACTAATCTAAAGCTTTTGCTGCTTCCCCATAGAAGATAGGTTATGGTGAGGTAGGGTGCAAAGCAAAAATAAAGTTAAACTAACATTTTAACAAATGAACCATAAACAGAAAAGCCAACATGGCTACCCATATGCATAACCTAAAATGGGCCTCTTCAACTGTTTTTTAAATATATCAAGAGTATCTTCGGCCTGTAAAGCACAAGGAAGGCTATTCCACTATTTTGGTGCAACAGACTGAATATCCCGATCCCCACGAGTCTTTAGCTGAGTATGTGGAACAATAAGAAGGCCATTGGTTAGATGACCCAAGTGGGATGACTGGTACATGGTGATTCACTCACAAGATTTCGCAAATATTCTGTATCTATCTATCTATCTATCTATCTATCTATCTATCTATCTATCTATCTATCTATCTATCTATCTATCTATCTATCTATCTATCTATCTATCTATCTATCTATCTATCTATCTATCTATCTATCTAATAACTGTTGGACGGATGAAGCAATCTGAACAAAACAACATGCAGTGTGCTCCTCAGTATATTTAGCTTTGAAGAAGCTGGGATGCCCCTGCATTGGAGCGATGAGGTAGGTGCCGGACAGCCGTCGCAACGTTTAACCTCCATTTGCAACTTCTGGGTGCATACGGCCCATACCCCTTCACTCAGTCACTCGACTTCTCATCAGGATGATTGTGTACAGTCTTGAGCAGCACGTCTTCATGGTGTGAACCTATTGGGTCACCAATTCATTTAAGCAATGTCAGGATCAACTGGGTGATCGTGAGTTAACAGAAGGTTACTTCCAGAAAGATGGAGCAATGTGTCACACATTGGCAAGGAGCATGACAGTAATTGAGTCCTCCTTCGGCAACAGGGTAATTTCAAAGGGGCTTTGGCCACCATGGTCGCCGGATCTGACACCACCAGACTTCTTTCTTTGGGGTCTGCTCAAAGGAAAAGTCTATCGGAACAAGCCTCGCACTTTGGAAAATTTGTAGGAAAACATCCAGCGTGAAATTGCTACTATTCGCCCCCGAGATGCTTGCCGATATGTTCAGGAAAAATGGAGCGCCACGTCGAAATGTGTCTGGCAGAAAACGGAAACCACTTCCAGCACTGCATGTAATGCAATCGATTACACATACATCAAGGTATAGAGCGTATTTTTTTGGTTCAGATTGCTTCATCCTAATGGGAGGTACAACAGAATATTCAGGGGCCTCTTTCAAGTGAATCTCCCTGTTGTGAAAAATCTGAAATGTATTGCAGTGTTTGATGATTACTAAAATTTGTAAATTTCACCAGAAGCCAATGAAAAGAAGATAAAATTGGAGTAATGTGAGACCACTTAATGGAGCGGGTTAATAGTCTAGCAGCAGCATTTTGAATAGACCAAAGATGCAGCAGCGACATCTTGTTTAAACATGTAAATAAAGAATTACAATAATCATGACATGAAAAAATAAAAACATGCATCAGCATCTCCATTTGACCCGTCGACATTATTGGTCTTAGCTTTGATATAATCCTAAAAACAAGAGCGAGATAAGGACCTGACATGAGCATCAAGATTTAGAGTTTGGTCAAACATAACGGCATAAGATTTAAAGTTGAGTGAAACAGCCGGTAACCTGAAACTGATCTCTGTGTGCAAATTTAATGGGACAATAATTAAAACCTCAGTTTTTTTACAATTGAGCTGTAGCCATTCATTAAATACACTCAGGCATTTAACCAGGGTGAATAACTTATGAAGGTGTTGTGGTTTAAAAGAGCATGAAACCTGACTATCGTCAGCATAAATGTGATATGAAATATCTTTAAAAGAACTTAAAATTTGAGAAATTGGAAAAGGTTATATTTACGTATTTAATATCAGTATTTATGTATTGACATATTTATGTTTGAGTCTAGGCCTTGTGTTTTGTTGGTGAAGCCCAGGAGGGAGGGTCATCATGACGTCGCTGCTTCATTTTGAGTTTGAGCAGATAGTGCCAGTAGAATGTCATTCTGGTCTGATGTGACAAAAAAATGGAACTCTTTGGGTACAACTCCAAGCAGCACTTGCCTACAGTGAAGCATGCTGGTCACAGCGTTATGCTCTGGGGGTGCTTCTCAGTGGCATGGACAGGGAGACTGGTAAGAATTCAGAGAAGGATGAATACAGCTAAAAACAGAGAGGATCTTGAAAAAAACCTGCTGCAGAGTACACGTGACCTCAGACTGGGGTGATGGTTCACCTTTCTGTATGACAATGACCCAAAACATAGAGCCAAGACATGAATGGAGTGACTTCAAGACAAGTGTCTGATTGTGCTCAAGTAGCCCAGACTTTAGAACATGTGTGGAGAGACCTGAAGGTGGCAGTTTACAGACGCTTCCCATCCAATCTGATGCAGAGACTTACCCACAAAGAGTCAAAGTTGTCATTGCTGCCAAAAGGGTCTTCCACAAAGTACTGAAGTAAGGGTCTGAATGTTTTTATGAATGAGAGATTTCTGATTCTTAATACACTTTCGACCTTTCTGAAAACATATTTTCATTTTGGCATAAACTTTAGATTGATGGGGAAAAATGTCAACTTTATCCATTTAAAATTAAACCTACAACATGATGCAAGTGTGCAGAAAGTTAAGGGGTCTGAATACTCTTTGAATCCACTGTATGTCCTCCGCCCCGTCTCATGTCCTCTTATCCTTGCATCCATCCACCTGTCTGGGAAGGAGACGCGGCCTGCAGACACAATGCAGACTACAGCCTAGAACTGACCGCTCACTTTGCTTCACTTTCCCTATTTGTGGTGCAATAAAGCAAGTAGAAGAACAGGTATAAACTTTTATTCAGTCAGACATTATAGTCTTTACTATTTGTAATGTTCTAAATGCGCCAAAAAGCAAATACATGTAACAAATCACCGTTTTTGGAGCTGTCAGTAGTGAGACCAGCTATGTTATATGGGTTGGAGATGGTGGCTCTGACCAGAAAGCAAGAGACAGAGCTGGAGGTTGCAGGGTTAAAGATGCTAAGATTTGCATGGGGTGTGAGGAGGATGGACAGAATTAGAAATGAGGACATTAGAGGGTCAGCTCAAGTTGAACGGTTGGGAGACAAAGTCAGAGAGGCGAGATTGCGTTGGTTTGGACATGTGCAGAGGAGAGATGCTGGGTATATTGGGAGAGGGATGTTAAGGATAGAGCTGCCAGGAAAGAGGACAAAGAGGAAGGCCTAAGAGCAGGTTGATGGATGTGGTGAGAGAGAACATGCAGGTGATGGGTGTGACAGAACAAGATGTAGAGGACAGGAAGATATGGAAGAAGATGATCCATTGTGGAAACCCCTAATAGGAGCAGCCAAAAGAAGAAGAAAAAGATACTGTGGATGCTGCTGTTGACATTCGGCCTCTTAAGATCACATTGCTGCAGCTCAGACGTCTCACGCATTGGTCTTCAGGTCTTTGTTCTTCCCTCATTCTGCTTCTCCATGAAGCTGCTCACTTTTGATAGGCCAAGGTGAAGCAACCATCTCTGTCCAATGTCCTCTTGACAGACTGTATCAGCACATGTTCACGAGCCGTGCATTCACAAAAGTGTCTCGTAGTTCGAGAACCTAATGTTTTACACACGTGGAAAGTTCAGAAAGTGACATATTTGAGATTTTTAAAGGTTTTGACCTTTCTCTTCCTAGACTGCCATTTGGCGGGTTCATTTTTACTTTCTCGTATACATAGTATAGAGGATAGAGGTGGGCTTTATTAATGACAAATACTTTGTAGAGCTGTTAAATAAAGCCTGTGAACGTGTCTCTGGGAAATATAAAAAAAACTGTTTGGTGGACTTGTGTGGGATTTAGGGACTCTGTGGTGTCTCCTTGTGGTCACAATAGTTAGTCAAGCCTGATGTTGATGTCTTTAGTTAGTAGCTTTGGATAAAAATACCTGCTAAGCAAATAAATATGAATGAAAATATACTTTGTAGCACTTTACAGAGCACAAGCACAAGCATTCGCCTCAGTATCTCTGCATTTAGGCCTTTGAGCTGGTTCTCCATTTCATTGCACGGCATAACAAAGAGTTAAGTGACGTCACAAAGGCTGGAGGCAGTTTTGCTTGCCTTGCCAGTGGCTCGATCTACTTTACATTTGGAGGAGGCAGAAAGAAAAGAAACCATTTAACACTGCCAATTAGACTCATTCAGGTTTGCTTCAGTGAAAGAGGACTTGAGCAGTCGCCTCATTTTGACATAATCAGTCAGCAGCATATTTTCAGTGATTAGGCTCGGTTTAGTGCTGCACTGATCATTAGTGGCCTTTTTTTTCTTTGGCAATGACAGCAATAATAACTTTCCTTGTTTCTTTTCAAGATGACAGTCTCTCATGCAGTTTGTGTCTGTGGGCATTCCTGTATTTATTCAATAACTAAGTTATTTGTAGACAAACTTAAATATCTGTCAATTCAGCAACATATGATGAGTTCAGGAGCACACTGGAATATGCAAGTGAGAGGAGGCAGAGGGGATCATGGCTCACTTCAGCCATTGTGACAAAAGCAGTCCTCCAGCATACTGTATGTGACATACGCTCCAGCCTTGCTATTCTGATCCAGAGTTTAAAAATGGACGGACGGATGGGTGGGTGGATTGGTGGGTGGGAAAACTCATCCCCCAGACAGCTGGTCAGCTGTTGCTTGATGGCATAAGCAATATCAACAAAACAGTTTCTACAGAATTTTATCGTTCTTTTATATAGTGCCTTAATAAGCATTTTCTGTCACAAAGCCCCTGACATTAGTTCCTTTTTATTTTTAAAGTACCTTCTAAATAAATAAATAAATAAATAAAAAACACATTACAAGGTATTATTTACCCAAATTGCCAATTACTGTCTTTCAGGTGTAACAGTTTTAGTAATAGATTTAAATGCATATATATATATATATACTATATATATATATATATATATATATATATATATATCCATCCATCCATCCATTGTCTCCCGCTTATCCGAGGTCGGGTCGCGGGGGCAGCAGCTTGAGCAGAGATGCCCAGACTTCCCTCTCCCCGGCCACTTCTTCTAGCTCTTCCGGGAGAATCCCAAGGCGTTCCCAGGCCAGTCGAGAGACATAGTCCCTCCAGCGTGTCCTGGGTCTTCCCCGGGGCCTCCTCCCGGTTGGACGTGCCCGGAACACCTCACCAGGGAGGCGTCCAGGAGGCATCCTGATCAGATGCCCGAGCCACCTCATCTGACTCCTCTCGATGCGGAGGAGCAGCGGCTCTACTCTGAGCCCCTCCCGGATGACTGAGCTTCTCACCCTATCTTTAAGGGAGAGCCCAGACACCCTGCGGAGGAAACTCATTTCAGCCGCTTGTATTCGCGATCTCGTTCTTTCGGTCACTGCCAGTGGGGGCATGTGAGCCATGGCCAAAGCCAAAGAGACCACATAAGTCTGGATTTATTATAAAAATAATGCATACAGAGAAAGGTATACCCAAGTAAGGAAAATATAAGACAAAATAAATAAATACTTCATCCCTGACTCAAAGGTGAGATACTTATCATATCTGTCTGTCTCCATCATCTACTCTGCTGTTTCTTCTTCGACAGCCAGTTGAGTTCCTAGCAACATCCAAACTAAAACCTGAAGGAACTTTTATGCCTCTTCTAAGAGTCACCTCATCTTTTCAGGGTATGAAGAGTACTGTGAAACTCCCGAAGTTGTTGGGGGAGATGAAGTTCTGGAAGATTCCCTTCAGTTCTGAGCCATAATTTAAGGGTGTAAGCAGCCCTACAGAGGCCCATGCCCTATAATACATGGCAAGGAGCCATGCAAAGCATAATGAGAGTCTGTGCTGCCCTCTGCTAGGATGGACTTCCTCCTATATCTTTCTCTCTTTCTTATATTGGGTATTTGGTACACTTATATATATATATATATATATATATAGTGACGTATGAGTCACTGTCTTGCACCCAAGAGAAGAAGCAGAGTCCAAAGGCATCAAGAAAAACAACTTTATTCCCATCAAAGCAGGAACAGTCAGGGTATTTATTCAAACAGGAGCTACCACTTCAATACATACAGACACAGCAAATGAGCAGGGACGGTGTCAGAGTCCCATAATCGTCCGAGCGCTCCCTGGCAGTGGCCACGGGCCCCCAACAGAGATGAGCTCCCAAGCTCTGATCCCGTTGCCCCCATGCAGACCAAGGTGGCTGCCCTCTCGTGGCCCAGGGGAGGTAGGATCTCCAGCCGTCCGTCACAATATATATATACTAGCTGTGTAAGCCCGTGCTGTAAAAAGCCCGGGGTCCTAGAAACTATTGAAATCGTCAGGAAAAAAATCAAAATGTAGAGATCTCAGGTAATTGAAAGAAACTACCCTGGTTATCTCTCTCCTAGGAGGTTTTGTTTTTCTGACGTGCTTGCATTGCTTGTGTATTAGCGGTCGGAGGAAAATTAAAACGGATACTGTAAGGCCGATGTGCTCTCATCGCTTGTGTATTAGCGGCTAAGCGACTTTGTCTTTCTGCTGAGGTTTCATTATCCTGACGTGCTCGCCTCGCTTGTGTTATTAGCAGCTAAGCAAGTTTTCTGTTGCCTCAGAGGTGGAGCCCTTACCCCAGCTCCACCTGTCACTTCCAGGCCGGAAACAAACAAAAAATATGTTTTGTAGACCAGTGTAATTGAAAGGAACTATTCTGGTCATCTCTCTCCTAGGAGGATTCGTTTTTCTGACGTGCTCGCATCGCTTGTGTATTAGCAGCCGGAGGAAAAGTAAAAGTTTTGCCAATGTTAGCGGCTAAGAGACTTTGTCTTTCTTCAGAGATTTCATTTTGCTGACTTGGTGACCTCTCACTTCTGGGCCAGACAGATGCACACACTTCCACGCGTATGTTAATATATAAGATATGTGTGTGCGTGTGTGTGATTAGATGTGTATAATATATCTAATATTATTTTAATTTTGACACTATCACTATCCCTGCGTGGAGTTTGCATGTTCTCCCCGTGTCTGCGTGGATTTCCTCCGGGCGCTCCGGTTTCCTCCCACAGTCCAAAGACATGCAGGTTAGGTGGATTGGCGATTCTAAATTGGCCCTAGTGTGTGCTTGGTGTGTGGGTGTGTTTGTGTGTGTCCTGCGGTGGGTTGGCACCCTGCCCAGGATTGGTTCCTGCCTTGTGCCCTGTGTTGACTGGGATTGGCTCCAGCAGACCCCCGTGACCCTGTGTTTGGATTCAGCGGGTTGGAAAATGGATGGATGGATGGATGTTGTTAATGATGTTAATTTTTGTGTGTTTGAAATCATTATGTAGATGTGGTGTGCGACATCAGCATGACTGCACTATCAAAGATGACATTTTGTGCAAAGAAGAATCCAAACCAAACCAAGGAAAGAACTTCATGAGAGACTTAGTGCTGAAGAAACAAAGTAAAACAAAGAAATAGGCAAAGAATGGCTTTTGTTCAGTGAAAAGCTAAAACACAAATTCAATGTAACAACAATGTCAACGTCTTTGACGCCTCTCCTATCTGGGCCACTTAAAGTCTGTGGCACAAGCTACAAAATCAGTCCACTAGGACACTTGATCTCTTCTACTGTGCACTTCAGAGGAAAATTAGGTGTTGGCAGGTCCATCACACATACCTACCCTCACTCATATTGTGTAAATTGAGATTTTTCAAATTGATTTAACATGCAGGTTTTAAGGATGTGGAAAAATGGCCTAAGTGCCCACCTATTCAATGCCCAGAACTCTGAAGCTGTGTGTCAGCAGTGAATAACTGCTGTGCCACCACTTAAAGAAAATGGTTAGTAAAATAAAAAAACATTTGTTTAAAATACTACACCACTACTTAAAGAAAACAAATATATTTTAAATGTATTTATTTAAAATGTTAACTGCTTGCGATTAAACTAAGGCAGATCTGTTCCTCTGGATATAACGAAGTGCAAATGAAAGTTCTTCTGTAATCGTGGGTCAGCTATCTGCTCAATATTAAAGAAACAAAAATTAGTTTATAAATCACATATCTAAAAATGCACCATATCTACTAATATAACATAACCTTTTTTAAAACGGCTTCTTAATATATTTGTTTTGCAAAGAAATTGCCTTTTGACTTGAAGCTCAAACAAATTTTAACAAATCAGCATTAGTCCAAGTTTCTATTGATTTCAAAAAGCATCTTTGTTTTTCATTTATATTTATCAGAACATTTTTATGATATTTTTTAAAGTCTGCATACAAATCCCATTTCAGATTCTCCGCTCCTTCTGCTCCTAAGTGCCCTGCAGCCCTGCCACAATGGACCGAATATTTAAAACTGCCCATCTGAGTAGGTGCCCAGCAGGAGAGGAGCGTAATAATTTATGGCGGGCACTGAGAGAAGATTGCTTGTAGTAGTCGGGTTACATGCGGATACCAACTGAAAATCGATACAAGTATGAAATGAATGAAGGAGAGAAAATCAACTAAATCACTGAATGGTTGCAGGAGAGGCAGGAGACGCATTCCTCGTCTTGACTCCCATTACATTTTTCTTGCCCACCAGGCCTCTGTTAATTTAACAGAAACCTGTAACTAAAAAGAGTGTAATCATTTAGCCATATCACATTAATACACGCCTTCAAAATGAAAAATGAAGGTCTCGCTTTCAGAGACGTAAAGCAGCGTTGACAACAACTTTCCCACTATGATGAATTCTTAGCCAAATCTAGGAGGTCACAGAGTAATAGAGTGCAAACTCAATTCAGGCAACACGTTTCTTTCCTAGTAAAAAGAAAAAATAAAGAAATGAAAAATTTGCTCTTGCCACTCATTTGCTGCACTTTGCTTTCAGAGAACAAGGTTAGAAAAGAACTTCTGCAGTGGAGTCGAGGTGAGCTTGGGGCAGCACCTTGTATGGGATAAGAGCGTCCTGCAAAAAGATGGAACAAAAGCTGAGTACCGAGAAAGGAAGCAGACTCTGGGACAAAGGGGAAGGAGATGTGGTACCCACTCTGAGTCACACACTTCTGGAACAGGAAGTGGCGCAGATTCACTCAAAGAAATAATCATCTGTCATCTCATTTTTTGAAACTGCTTTATAGATAGATAGATAGATAGATGCTTCACAACCACAGCCACAGCAGTTGGTGTGAATTCTACAGAAGATGTAGAAGCTCATACAAGACTGATTTGCACTTGGTGAGATGACACATTCTTGTACTTTTATAATTTTTTTGCCGCTTGCATGAACTTCACTTCTCATTCAACCTAAACAGACACACTCAGCTTTGTGGTACATGCAGGTTGTACATTCACACAGTGAGCTACCATACGTTTGTTTCAGACAGGTTCCAGCCTCAATCTGTGCCACACCTGCACTCGACTACACATCCGTCTCGGGCAATACGACCTGTCCCGGCCCACTTACAGTAGCTAGCTCCTCTGCAAGCTCACCAATATAGTAAAACTGCTCAGTTTTACTATAAAACGGACAGACAGACAGTTTGTTGGGGTGTAATGGATGGACTTGGACAGTTTATCCCTCAACATGAGATTTTCCACTGCTTCTTCCGTCGGCTTCCAATGTGGACAACTCATCGTGGGACCAGTAGTCTCAAAGGGTAAACCTGTCGGGGTCCCTGAGTGCCACCAGAGGGTGCTGCCAAAAAAAAAGCTCTTCCTATTGTGGGGAGCTTCTGCCTAACTTGGGTGAGATTCCCCAGCACCAAAAGTATTCCCAGGTCTTGTATGAAAAGGAGTCACCTCACATTCATTCATGGAGTCAGAGTCAAGAGGTGGAGGACGAAGGTCACATGGGGGAATGAAAAGACAGGAAGAAAGAGAAGTGAAAAAGGAATTGTGCATGATAATATCCATTCATCCATTATCCAACCTGCTAAATCCTAACTACAGGGTCACGGGGGTCTGCTGGAGCCAATCCCAGCCAACACAGGGTGCAAGGCAGGAAACAAACCCTGGGTAGGGCGCCAGCCCACCGCAGGGCATACACACACACACCAAGCACACACTAGGGACAATTTAGAATTGCCAATGCACCTAACCTGCATGTCTTTGGACTGTGGGAGGAAACTGCAGCACCCGGAGGAAACCCACGCAGACACGGGGAGAACATGCAAATTCCACGCAGGGAGGACCCAGGAAGTGAACCCAGGTCTCCTAACTGCGTGGCAGCAGCGCTACCCACCGCAGCACTGTGCCGCCCCTGCTTGAGAATAACCTGTGTGAAATTATGTGAAAAAAATAAATTATTATTTGAACTTGGGACAGTGTTGGTGCCATTATGTTATTAGATAGATAGATAGATAGATAGATAGATAGATAGATAGATAGATAGATAGATAGATAGATAGATAGATAGATAGATAGATAGATAGATAGATAGATAGATAGATAGATAGATAGATAGATAGATAGATAGATAGATAGATAGATACTTTACTGATTCTGAAAGAATCTTATGGTTTACTTCCTTGTCCCCTGATACAGATTACAACTATTCCTGGGGAGTTCCCAGACGTTCTCAAGGCGGCCAAGAGATATTATCCCTTCAGCATGTCCTAGGTCTGTTTTTGGTTTTCCACCCAGTGGGATTTGCTTGAAACGGCTATAGTTGGAGCTGTCCAGGTGACATCCTTTTGACATGCCCAAATCAACTCGATCCGGAGGAGCAGCATCTTTACTGTTAGGGTGAGAAATTCAGCGATTCATGAGAGCCTATCACAGATTGTCAGTCCAGCGGTTCTGTGGAGAAAACTCACTTCTGTTGCTTGTCCTCATAGTCTCGTTCTTTCGGTCATTACCCATATCTCATCGCTGTAGGTGAGGACAGGGATGTAGATCGACTAGTAAAGACTTAAAAGAATACTGCACCCAAAAATTATAATTTTTTATATGTTACTTATTCTGTGTAGTTTGTAATGATGGCTGAGAAAAAGAAGAAGATGATTACATGCTGAGCTATTGTGTGCAGCTGTTCTTCTTTTAAAATGGCTGAATCTCAAAAATATATCCAGTGGAACCTCGGTTCACGAACGTCTTGGTACACGTACAAATCAGTTTATGACCAAAAAGTTCGCCAAACTTTTGCCTCGGTTCACAACCACACACTCGGTATATGAACAAGCCAGGTTCACTTTCGGTTTGTACATGTTCAGTTTCTCCCTGTGCATTTCCTGTGCAGCGAGCAAGAGAGAGAGAGCGATAGCGCATGACACACACACACGAGAGAGAGAGAGAGAGCCGCGCACACACACAGGCAGCGCGAGAGAGAGGGGGGGCTGGACTCATAAGGTAGGAAGGCAGTTAAAGAATGCACTGGGCTTGATTTTGTTTTCACTTCTGTTTCCAGCGATCGGTTCGTAGCGTGTATTGTTGCAATGTTACTTTTCTAGGTGGTTTATTAAATTACGGATTTTTTCAAATGTTAATTTTTTTCCCTGTGCTTAAAACTCATTAAAAAAAACTGTTTTTAGCCAGTGGTTGGTAGCGCGAACTCTTGTAGTGTTAGTTTTCTCTGTTGTTCAAGTTTTTCTCAGTGTTATTCAATGTTTTTACATTTAGTTTACTATTACGCTGTGCATTCTGTGGTTTAATTAACTATATTTGTGCTTAAAAATTTAAAATATATATATATTTACATACAGTTTGTATGGTCTGGAATGGATTAATTGCATTTACATACAATCCTATGGGGGAAATTGCTTCGGTTCTCGACCAAATCGGTTTACGACCAGAGTCTTGGAATGAATTATGGTCGTGAACCGAGGTTCCACTGTATACATATCTCATAAAAATGACATGTATAAAGAATTTTACAATATGTGCATAATCGTATGACACACATCAATACTCAACAACGGTCTTGGCTTGGCTTTATTTTTTTTTTTGTTTACTTTGGTAATTAGCATATTTGGTAAGTTTTTAAGCTTTTCCTCCATGTCCCTTAGCCTCCATTGTAAAGCGCCAGTGCTGTAAAAACTTTTATTTATTTATTTATAGAAAGTGCTTAACCTTTGCATATATATCATGTTTGTGAAGAAATATCTTGAAACATACTAAACTTATCCTTTAATGTAGGAATAGGCAGGATGGACTCAAATTATGTGACTGTGCATGGTTATTACAGGGTAATTACTGTATATGTGCTGCATATTGTAATATCAGACAATTAACCTCCTATCATGGACTGGAATTCTTTGCAATTCTTTGTGAGTATGGTTAACTTCAAATGTCTCTTGAGATATAGATGTTATAATCCAATGTACAGCATTAAGTGCAAATAATGGGGTCTTGTTCAGAAAGCAGGCGCCATCTCCTTCTTGTTGTTTGTTTTAAACTGGCCTACCCCTAATATAAACCCCGAACTTAAGGTTCGTGGGGTTAAGGCCAGGTACACCAGGGTCCCTAATGTTAAAAATTTAGAGTTGGTGCCTAATCTTAAAATAGTGTAAGGGTGCCTAATCTTAAAAACAAGGGGCGTTTTTGGCGTCCGCTTTCTGAACAAGAGCCAAATAATGCTTGGGAGAGTATTCTTCTGCCATCTGGTGGACAAAATCACATTTTTCTGCAAAAAAAAAAAATCCACCTTGATAAAAGGATAAGTGTCTGTGTGGATAAGGTTAGCGCTAATGCACCCTCTCAACCCAGAGTGGAAGTACATACGACAGAAGAGCTCGGAGGATGATCCACTGACACACATGTGTGACAAGAGGGAGGGCGGTCTACAATTTAAATGCACGGTCGAGTTTAAAAACACTCCATTTTCATTTACAGGTGCATATTCCAAAAGTGGGTTACCCACCTTAATAAAAGGATAAGTCTGTCTATGAGTCCATCCGGTTGCTATGTCTCTGTCGTTCCAATCGATGGCATATCACAAATGTTGTTAGTAATAAAATACATTGCATTTATCATTACAATAGATGGAACATCACAAGCATTAACACCGCTTTTACAAATCCCATATCAAATGGCACATAACAGAGACAGGTGTACTGCACAAGTTAATGCTGAGCTCTGTGTTGTTTACTTGGATTTCTTTTTTTACCTGGATTTTAGATTTCTATGCATTTTGCCACTCTAAGGTAACATCAATATTGATGAGTGGGGCAAAGCCTTCACTCAGAACACAATGGTATGTAAATGAGAAGCTGTGAAGCCAGTTTTAGAACAAACTGAACTTGAACCATTAGTAGAATCAAGTGTTAATGATGACAATATGAATTGATCATCAGACAGTGACACGAACATTCTACCCTCTTACATGCAAGCGACAGAAAAAAATATAAGAAAAGTGTGCAAAGTAATACGCTTTTGCTTTCCCAATTGCAACATCGGACTGTGCGTTGCTGACTGTGTCAAAGCATATCACACGAAGTGTGTTCTAAATCTGCATCAGTACAGCAATGGACAGTAGACATACTGTATCTATGTTGAGTTTAAATATTTGCATACTCTATTTTTGTTCTTAATCATATTGTATTGAAGCACTTCATTAAATGGCTAGATTCAAGACTGTTCAGGTTGCCTGTCTGTTATAATAGGTAGCATAGGGTCATATATTGCATAAAGCACTCCCACTCTTGCCACCTATCAGATTGGATAGATTACCAACCTGTCTGACGGATACAGTCCTTCAGCTAACTTAATACCCAGGCTGTGACCGGTTATAGAGCATCGTGCATAGTTCTGAGAGATACTACTCCATTTCCTATGGCATAATGGTTATATATATATATATATATATATATATAAATATACATGTAGTGGACAAGTGCGGAAATACAAGTCCCATGCAGTGAAATCTTGGGCCGCTAACCCGGTTTCCCCTGTTTACTTCTTTTAAATTGAAACAAAAATACAAGCGCCCAATTGCATGAAGGCAACAAAATAAATCAAAACAAAACCACCCTAGTCAGGCTTCATATTGTCTGTTGTTTGTGCAATTTCACAGAAGCTCTGTCCGTTGTCATGCTCTGCAAACAGAGTGGCACCTCCTTTCTCCATCCCTATGATTTATAGCCAGGAAACCCAGCAGCATGTAATTGCAGACCACAGTACCTATGAGGTCAATCATGTAATGCCCCAACATCACAACATGCCCTCAACCCCAGTCACATAACACCGATCACATTAGAAAATGGTTAACATTAGGGCCCCGTGACACTATGGTTAAGATTAGGGTTGTGGGAGGGTTATCTGACTCAAAGGGTGTTTTGTGACTGACGTTGTAGGCATTACCTCACCTAGGTCATATGTAGTGCAGGCTGCAGTTAGACCCTTCTCGGGAAACCAGGGGTGCAGGGGAGGAATCAGATACTACCTCAGAGGGGCTTTGAGTGTAATCCACAGACTGCATGTGTCACAATATTTACATATTGCACTACAGGAGTCTGTATCCACTATAGGCTCTTGTAGTTCATGCAATGGATTGCATTTCCAGTGTAGACCACATCCTTAGCCTATAAGAGGATTTTAAAGATTTTTGAAATTATAGTACTAATTAAAAGAAAATCTATGATTTAAGAATGAACTGCCATGGTAAAGTTAAAACACTAACAAGCCATGGAATTAAATAAGATCTGTTATTGGTGAGGATTGGCTTCTAATTAAGGAACTGCGTTGGAACAAATTTATGCTGCCACTGCGGCCCTCCAGGATTGGAGTTGGCCGCCTCTGCTATAGAAGGATAAGTCTGATGTCACAAACTCTGAAAATTTGGAAAGGGTTATAGAGAGAAGGCTTATGGAGAGACCACCATTGAGGAGGAGCAGTTAGATTTTAAGCCAAAGAGAAGATCAACTGATGCAGTATTTGCATTGAGACAACTCATAAAGAAGCATTGAGAAAAACAGCAAGGTTTGCATGTGATGTTTATTGATTTGGAGAAAGCTCATGATAAAGTGCCACATCAAGAGGTCTAGAGGTGCATGAGAGAGAGAGGAGGGCCAGAGAAGTATGTGAGGATTGCCCAGGATATGTATGAGGGAGAGAGGACTCGGGTTAAAAGCAGTATTGTAGTAACAGACAAGATCCCAGTTAGAGGAGGTCTGCACCAGGGATCTTCTTTAAGTTCTTACCCCTTTGATCTGGTAATGGATGTGTGGAGTCATGAGATAAAAGACCAATCCTCTTGGTTCACTCTTTTTGCTGATGATATTGTATTGTGAAGCACCAGAAAAAAGGAAGTGGAAAGGAAGTTGAAAGAATGGAGAAGGGCTTTGGAAGACAGAGGGATGAAGATAAATAGGAAGAAGAGAGAATACAGTATATGAGGTGTACTCATGATCAGGTACAGTATATGGGTTGGAGACGGTGACACTGACCAGAAAGCATTAGACAGAGCTGGAGGTAGCAGAGTTAAAGTTGCTAAGATTTGCACTGGGTGTGACGAGGATGGACAGGATTAGAAATGAGGACATTAGAGGATCAGCTCAAGTTCGACGGTTGGGAGACAAAGTCAGAGAGGCGAGATTACGTTGGTTTGGACATGTGCAGAGGAGAACTGCTAAGTATATTGGGAGAAGGATGCTAAGGATAGAGCTGCCAGGGAAGAAAAAAAGAGGAAGGCCTAAGCGAAGGTTTATGGATGTGGTGAGAGAGGACATGCAGGTGATGGGGGTGACAGAACAAGATGCAGAGGACAGAAAGATATGGAACAAGATGATCTGCTGTGGCAACCCCTAACGGGAGCAGCCGAAAGAGGAAGAAGAATCATGATAAGGATTCAGAAGTTAGCCTGTAGGGAGAGCCATTGAAAAGAGCAAATAAATTTGAATACCTAGGATCAGTAGTAACCCAAGGTGGAAAACAAGATGCAGAAATAATCCATAGAGTGCAGTGTGCATGTAACAGTTGGAGTACTGAATTATCAAAGAAATAAGGCAAAGGGTTTTTAAGACAACGGTAAGACCATCTATGATGTATGGAGCTGAGACATGGGCAATAAATGTAGTGCATTATATAAGCGCAAAAGTAAGATGTGGCAGAAATGAGAATGTTGAGATGGGTTTGTGGATTTGCAAAAAATGGCAGAATAAGAAATGAGACAATCAAAGGTACAACAAAAGTGGGAGCAATAGCTAAGAAAGTACAACAAAGTGGTTTGAAGTGGTACAGACTTGTGATGAGGATTGACAATGAATATGTGGGCTAAAGAGTGATGGGAATGGAGGTGCAAGGGATGAGAAAGTGAAGGAGACCAAAGCAGAGGTGGATGGATGAAGTTAAAGAAGATCTGAAGGAAAAGGGCCTGACTGAGGAGGAGGTGCAGGACTGAGCTGTTCATAGAAGGTTGGTCAAGCACATCAACCCCACATAGAATTGGGAAAAGATATGCATTCTCTAATTGATCCAATGTATATGAAGAAAGCAAATGAAGTGCCACAAATTTGAGATGACAGCATTTGGACCCACTGGGTAGTGCCAAAGGGTATTTTTTGTTTCTTTGTTGTGTTCAAGTTTGTTTTGTAAAGAGGTTTGACTTGATGCACCATTTTAAAAATTCTGATCACCTGTAATAGCATGAGGCATTAGGCTTAATTTTTAGGAGATGTTGCAATGATGAAAGCAAATGGAGAAGAGAAAAAAATAGACAAGAAGTTCTGATATCAAGGAGGAGATTAGTAACCTAATTAATGTTTGTGATGAAGGTAAAGAAAGTCTGACTGCATTCGATGAAGAGTTTCCAAGGAGGAGGCTTGCAGTAGGCTTTTTTATCGATGGTTCCACAGAGTGCCAGTGTAGAATATCGTGGACCCTCAACATGTAGAATGTAAACTTTTGGCTCACCAGTTTCTCAGTCCATCTTTTCTTCATAGACTGTAGCCCTATTAGAATCTCACGTCTTTAACTGAGAATGACGTCTCATGTTGTATTCTTATTAAAGCCCTGCCTCATCTTTATTTCTTAGTAACACTGACACTCATATTTTATTATCTAAAACTTTTCCTAACGCCTACTTGGTTTCCCTAGCTTTCTGTAAATGCCAGAGGGTCAGAAGGGAGGCGGCAATGCGATTTAGAATAGAATGTCTCTTATTGTCATTGCACAGATGTACAACGAAATTTTGGAGCCCATACATTTTTGAGCCCATAAATCTGAGTCATCTTCTTAAGTCAGCCTGCCTCACATTTGGTCAGATTAATTCTCCAACCAGTAGTTTACTCTTTTAAAAAAACTTACTCATTAAAGCAAGTGATTTCTAGAACAACATATGTCTAAATGACATAATCTAATTAGTTTCAAGTAAATGAAAAACTTTATGAATAAAAAAAATTACCAGGTTCTAAATACAGAACATCTAATGATAGAGAAGTTCAAAAACATAAAAAACCTTTGCTGAATATTAAAAGAAACATTAATTGCATTTTACATCTGAAACAAATTTAAAGACACACAAACAACCATATCCATATAAATATTGTAGCCAATTTCAGATCTTAATTTCTGAGCTGGACGCTAAACCAGAATCATTAGGTGCCTGTTAGGTACCAACCCTGGATGAGATGCTGCTCCATCACCCATTACACTCATGTACATATTCATCCTAAGATGGGTGGCTGAAAGTCACAAATAATTTGCATTTGCTTTGCCTCAGGTGCGGTGAAAATGTGGAAATGTTCAGGAATTTCAGTGAACTCTGTGAAATGCACTAGTGGGGAAGGTGAAACTGAACTAGTTTTGATTAGAATGCTGTAATGCTTTTAAGTGCCCCTGAGGTCTGTGGAAGTGTCTGTCAATTGTGCTGGACTGATTATTGTGGGCGAATAGTAACCTGAACTGTGAGGCAGTGACGTTAACCTTTGCACCACCAGGCCTCCCTGAGGTCAAATTATGCAACATATCCAGCTGCTCTGTCACTTTCTAGAGCAGGTTCAGTTACACAGAAATCACACTTTTAGACAGACAAAAGTTGGAGAAATGACAGAACAACTGTGCTCATTCACAAATTTCATATCTGACGGTAATAAAAACTCATTGATAATGTGATGCAACCAGCTTAACCCGTCTGATGGCAAAAACAAATCAGAAAATTGTCGGCACTCCACTTATTTCATATAGGTAACAAATTATTACTATAAACTTGCTAGAAATGGCATTGCAATATTTTTCACACATCATGGAATAAAAAGCACACAGCCAGTATGAATTTGACATAGGGAAGGGAGAACATGTGAAGTGGCACATAGTGGATGCAGCAATCGAGCCAGAAGTGCAAAGTGCAGCAGTGGACAGCGGCTCAATCACAATGTTTTCACTGACCTGAAAATGAATGCAAATGTGAGATTAAACGGTTGGTTTCTTTGTGAAAATGAAAAGATTGAGGCAAGGTGGTACTTTAACTGTAAATTAGAAAAAAAATATGATTTGATTACAGCTATTTTGAAATTCTGCTGCATTTATTGATTTGCATACACACACAAACACATGTATTGAATCACATACATGATTTGATGGCTGATGTGTACACACACAAAGAAAATCAACAGTTTATTCTTGCATTTGTATACATTGTCATGTCTGCCGTGATTGTGAAATCATTGCATTCACTCGCAGATCACTCCGTCCATCTTGCATGCTCTCCTTATGCTGTAAAACTGATGTTGGCTTTGCACTTTGCATCCCGACATCTTTGCTGCTATACCAGGTGCTTGGCACAATTTGTGCAGAACTGCACCCTGCATTAGAAGACATACCCGTTGATGAGCAAGGTGGCAGTGTTATATATGAGGGGCCTGTCACATCCAATATTGACTGCTACAGCTCTGTGATGTTACACTGGTATTGCAAATCATCAGGGGGCGCCGTGAAAAACAAATAGATTGCCTAAGCCAGCCGCACAATTAATTTTCAGGAAAAAAAAATGAGGTGAACAAGGCTGACTGTGAACAGAGCAAATTCACTGCAAAAAATGGTTTGGTGAATTTCTCTTATCAACACTAATTGTGAATTTGGAATGAAACCCATAGGCACAGAATTCAGACTTCACTGACGTTGAACAGACTGAGAGATTCCTGTAGATATTAAAGGACAGAAAACCAGTAGGCCTTAAAATAAGGAATACGAGGAAGCCGGGAACTGCAGTTTGAGATGTGGAGTAACATTGGGACAGGGTATTCAAGGACACATCCTACCAAAACTCAGATTATTAGTCAAGACCCCAAGGCAGGCTGGGTGAAGGTTTATTGACAGAAATGTTTTGATGGTGTGCATCTGTTGAAATAAGAAAGGGAAGTGGAAGAGACTTTGTAATATTTGCTATTGGACAAGCCACCTCTCTTGGAAAGTGCATTTCCTCCAACATTCAGAATAATCATTGCTGTCGACGTAAGACATCTCAGGCAGTCTTCCCAGTTAAGGTTGTTCGCCTGATTTTCAAGACTGTAGGCTCAAGTCATGACTTGGGGAACCATGGGGCTCTGAGCAAGGTGGCCTACGTGCTTGGTAGTTTCTGAGTGAAGGATAGCAAATGTCAGGAAACTGTGGTGTACGCACAGTATGAAGCACTTTGTGCACATAATTGATGAAGGGTGAATGAAATTAAAAACAGAAATTGAGTGAGTGGTTAAATCAGAGCTAAAATAAAATATGAAGACACAATGAACATAACCTAAACGTTAATACAGACTAAAGTGCCTTCAGAAAGTATTCTGACCCTTTTACTTTTTGGCATTTTATAACTATTGCAGCCTTATACTAAATAATTTAAATGTATTTTTTTCTTATCAAACAGCACTGAATACCCATAAATGAGAAAGGCGTTTTTGTCAGTTTTATAAAAATATAAAAAGAAGCTAATAATCTGAAGTATCACAATAACATAAGTATTTAGACCCTTTGCTGTCAAACTTGTGGCTCAAGAGCATTCAATTCTATTGATAATCATTGAGATGTTTCTACAGCTTGTTTGGAGACACCTGTGGTCATCTCAATTGACTGGACACGATTAGGAAAGACACACAGCTGTCTATAGAAGGTTCCACAGTTGAGGTAAAAACAAGCAATAAAGAGTCAAAGAAATTGCCAGCAGAACTTAGTGAAAGGATTGTGTCAAAGCACAGACCTGCCGAAGGTTACAAAAACTTTCTGCAGCAATGAAGGTTCACAAGAGTATGATGTCCTCCATAATTCTTAAATGGAAGAAGTTTGAAACAACCATGCCTCTTCTTAGAGTTGGATGCTCAGCTAAACTGAGCAACGGTGGGAGAACGACCTCGGTGGGAAAGGTATGCAAGAACTCAATGGTCACTCTGGTTCAGCTTATGGAGATGGGAAGAACTTCCGCAAGGGCAACCATCACTGCAATATTTTACTAATCTGGGGTTTATGGCAGAGTGGCCAGCCAAAACATGAAAGTTTGACTGTTTGCAAAATGGCACCTAAAGGACTGTCAGACTATGATTAACAAGATTCTCTTGGGATTAATAAAGTATCTATCTATCTATCTATCTATCTATCTATCTATCTATCTATCTATCTATCTATCTATCTATCTATCTATCTATCTATCTATCTATCTATCTATCTATCTATCTATCTATCTATCTATCTATCTATCTATCTATCTATCTATCTATCTTGTCTGATGAAACAAAGATTGAACTGTTTGGCCTCCGTTCTGAACGTCACATTTGAAGGAAACCAGGCACCACTCATCCCCTGCGCAATATCAATCTAAAGGTGAAGCACGGTGGTGGTAGCATCATACTGTGAGGTTATTTTTCAGTGGCAGGGCCTGGGAGACGAGTCAGGGTTGAGAGAAAGCAAAGCAAAGTACAAAGATATACTTAATGAATACCTTCTCCAGACCAGAGCACAGGTTCACTTTCCACCAGGACAGTGACCCTAAGCTCAAAGCAAAGACAACACAGGAGCAGCCTTGGCAACAACTCTGGAGTGGCCTTACTAGAGCCAGGACTTGAAAACAATCAAACAACTCTGGATAGACCTGAAAAAAATTCTCCACTGATGGTCTCCATAGAACCTGGGAGAGCTTGAAAGGATCTGATGAGAAGAAAAGTAGCTTGGATAGCTTGTTGCGTCAAATCGAAGAAGACTCCAGGCCACAATCGCTTCCAAAAGTGTTTCAACGAATTAGTGACTAAACAGGTCTGAATACTTATGTCAATGAGATATTTCATTTTTTAATGTTTTATTTTTAATAAATTTACAAGTCCCAACATCTTGTTTTCACTTTGTCATTCTAGGGTGCTGTGTGTCATCTGATGAGGGGAAAATATGAATTTAAATTATTTTAGCTTAAGGTTGCAACATAGCAAAATGTGTAAAATGTGAAGGTGCTGTATGATTCACACGCATCTATTATAGCTCTCCATGAGGTGCAACTCACACTTCCTGCTCTGCTTCTTGCCTTTCCAGTGTCCTTTCAAAGTTCGCTCATCAAATTGGCCACCAGCAGAACTGCCAACGGATCGCAGCACTGTGGCAGGGATGGCTACAGTCCAAGGCTGTTTGATTTGTTTCCAGTCTCGCAGAGAATTCCTGATGGCGTACCTTATTCTCATTATGCTGCACGTCTAAATCAATTTACAGCCCCGACTTGTATAGGAAAAACAGTTCTCAGTTACATTTAGGTAATGGAGCAGTATTTTTAAAGCCTTATTTACAGGGAAGAATTTTGCAGGAATTGGATATTCATATATATATATAAGTTTTTGATATATACATATATATATATATATATATATATATATAGAGCTCAGTGAACTTTTTTACTTATTTCTTTTATGTAGTGTCATATCTATCTATCTATCTATCTATCTATCTATCTATCTATCTATCTATCTATCTATCTATCTATCTATCTATCTATCTATCTATCTATCTATCTATCTATCTATCTATCTATCTATCTATCTATCTATCTATCTATCTATCTATCTATCTAATTCAGACCAGACAATATACACAGTTTGTGAATCTTTAACAAAATACTGTATATTATCCATTACAGAGACATTCAACATAATTTAATGCAAATCATTAACCAAAGATTTAAAATAATGCCAAAGGATACCATATTTTTTATTAATTTAAGAGTTTAATCAGATATTTTAATCTGGTGATACTTGATCATGTGATTCAAAGAGATTTCAGGTCACGCATTCTTATACAAGCACCTTTTGAGAATAAGGAAAAATCATGAAATAAGAAAACGATTACCCTGCTGACAGGATACATCTCATCCAGTCATGTGGTCCCTTTGTCTCTCAAGGAAAAATGTAGCAATAAGCAGTTGGGAATGTGCAGGTGATTAAATAAAATAATGAATATCTAGAGAGGAGAGGAATGAAGGTCAGCAGGAACAAGACAGAATACATGTGTGTGAATGAGAGGGAGGCCAGTGGAATGGTGAGGATGCAGGGAGTAGAGTTGGCAAAGGTGGATGAGTTTAAATACTTAGGATCAACAGTACAGAGTAATGGGGATTGTGGAAGAGAGGTGAAAAAGAGAGTGGATGCAGGGTGGAGTGGGTGGAGAAGAGTGTTAGGAGTGATTTGTGACAGACAGGTATCAGCAAGAGTGGAAGGGAAGGTCTACAGGACGGTAGTAAAACCAGCTAGGTTATATGGGTTGGAGACGGTGGCACTGACCAGAAGGCAGGAGACAGAGCTGGAGGTGGCAGAGTTAAAGATGCTAAGATTTGCGCTGGGTGTGATGATGATGGACAGGATTAGAAATGAGTACATTAGAGGGTCAGCTCAAGTTAGACGGTTGGGAAACAAATTCAGAGAGGCGAGATTGTGTTGGTTTGGACGTGTGTAGAGGAGAGATGTTGAGTATATTGGGAGAAGGATGCTAAGAATAGAGCTGCCAGGGAAGAGGGAAAGAGGAAGGCCTAAGAGAAGGTTTATGGATGTGGTGAGAAAGGACATGCAGGTGATGGGTGTAACAGAGCAAGATGCAGAGGACAGAATGATATGGAAGAAGATGATCCGCTGTGGCAACCCCTAATGGGAGCAGCCGAAAGAAGAAGAAGTGTTCAATTGGAATAACATATACAAGTTGTCCCATATATGTTAAAGGACTCTGAACACTTCACTCCTTTCATGCGACTCAAATTTCTAACAGTCATTCAGCTTAGCAAGGAATAATTGCCTTACGGAAGTTAATTTTCTTGGTCTTTACAAAAAAAAACAACTGTAACTAACAACATGATGAGGCTGTAACAGGAGAATAAGCAAATGGGCCATAAAGGCCCGTGAATATAAAAGTAGATAATATAGAAGTAAATCATTAGAGAGGGACTTGGACAGCACACAGACTTGTTGCTGATGAAATATAATGTAAGTAAATGTAAAGTTTTACACGTAGGAAGGAACAATATTAGGTTTGAATACACAATGGGAAGTCTGAAAAGTCAAAAGTCCACCTTATGAGAAGGATTTAGGAGTCATAGTGGACTCAACACTATCAAATTCCAGGCAGTGTTCAGAAGCCATTAAGAAGACTCACAGGATATTGGGTTATATAGTGCCCTGATGTGTAGAGTACAAGTCCAAGGAGGTTATGCTCAAGCTTTATAACACACTGGTGAGGCCTCACCTGCAGTTTGGTCTCCAGGCATCAAAAAGGTCATAGAGGCACTGGAGAAAGTCCAGAGAAGAGCAACTAGGCTGATTCCAGGACTGCAGGGTTTGAGTTATGAGGAAAGATTAAATGAGCTGAGCCTTTTCAGTTTAAGCAAATGAGGTTAAGAAAAGAAATGATCAAAGTGTTCAAAACTATGAAAGGAATTAGTCCAGTAGATCAAGAGACAGAGATGGAAACTTGTTAAGGGTACATTTCACACAAAACATTAGGAAGTTTCAATTTACATCGGAGAACCATAGACACTTGGAATAAGCTATCAAGTAGTGTGGTAGACAGTAGGATGTCAGGGTCTTACAAAACTCGACTTGATGTTATTTTGGAAGAATTAAGTGAATAGGACTGGTGAGATTTGTTGGGCTGAATGGCCTGTTCTCATCTAAATCTTTCTAATGGTCAAATTTTCTAAATGTTCCAAATTTTTTTAACTAAAACACATGTGGACTTCCAGTCCACCCAAAAGTAAGGTTTCAGCCCCAGTAATTTGCAAGTCCCAGTAGTTTTCCATGCCACATGTTCTTGTTGCCTAGTGGATGCTGGAGCTATCATTCTTCTTCTTCTTCCTATCACATAATGGGCTTATGAAATTTGCCTCATGCTCAGCAGAGGTTACTGCTCTTCTTTGACTTTCCGCCGTGATACCTTCTCAATTTGGATATGTAGTTTGCCGTAAGAAAGACAATAACTTTGCAGAAGTTGCCGGTAGTCACATTTTTTTGCTTCCCCAGCACATATAAGTTTTTGATTAAGACCAAGATCAGTGTTCTTGCCCCAATGGTTCATGAGTAATTGTGTGACAGACAGACAGACAGACTTTAGCATTTTATATGTACAGATAAAGGTAGTGCAAAGTTTAGATTCTAAATTTCTTATTTTACTTAATTTCACCAGTTATGTTTTTGCTCTTTTCTGATTTTGGCATGCCATCCTTGTAGATTTGTTCTCACTCTTCCTCAGTGTACAGGCTGACATGCTCAAAAGTGGAGATTTATGCAGCATTGCTGAGTTACTCTTGATGCAAACTAAAAAGGCCAGTGTACTGCCTGTGCAAGGCGACAGCTGTTTTGAAAGAGAATGGAATCAGAAGATGCATGGAGGTATCAGAATTCACAGAGGGGTCGTAACAAGGAAGATCCTAATTAAATAAACAAATCACAGGATGTGTAAACAGAATGGTAGTCAAAGAACAGAGCAGTACATCGTAAGCCAAAAAGACTACCTGTAACCAGAGCCAAGAAACACAAGACGTAAATCATAACCAGAGGGCAAAAAAAAAAAAAAATAGTCAGAATCAATAAATTGATAACTAACACTAAGAAATGACACAAAGGTTGTATTTTATTTTGTGAATCCAGTCTTGGATATCCAGGAACATGTAGTGCTGGCTTTTATAATGTTGGGTTGGTGAAATTATGATACAGTACATGACCTCTGGGATATGTGTAGGGTAATGAGATTTTTTATTTGTGAGCTATAAAGTGTTATAAAAGAACCAACCACGACACACACAACAAGGTTTTGGGCAGCATCCTGTATATTGTCCCTGCCTGCAAAAGGGTACAGATGTGCATAGGTTGGAGTTCCAGACTGAACTGAGGTACGTGATTTTTGACTGGTCTTTTCAGGCAGGGAACCGGAAGTAATGTTATTATGATCCGGAACCAGAAGTGACGTCATCCTTGGGGCCAGAATTGGAAGGAACATCCTTTGTTATGGTGGGGTTGTGGAACTGAAAGATGATGCCATTTAGATCTGGAACCGGAAGTGACGTCATCCTTGGGGGACAGAACCGGAAGGATCATCCTTTGGGAGGTGGAACTGGAAGTGATGTTCTTGGGCCTGGTATCGGAAGGGACATCATCCTTAGAGCCGGAACTGGAAGTGGTGTTGTTAGGGCTGAATCAGGCAAGATTTCCCATATTTGGTCTGCAGAAATAACAGAGGAAGGTTTAGTGCATCCTGCCACCTCCTAGCCTGGCGTGGAATAACCTTCATTTGGTCCATTCAGCATCCTCCTATGCGCACGTGTGTGACAATGTTAAGAAGGATTATAGAATTTTTTTTGTTTTATTATAACTGCATGTTTAAACTGTAAGTGCACTTTTTATAATACTTGAACTTTCTGCTCTCTGTATCAGTGTAGCTAACCACATAAAAGAGGAAGTGTTAGTAGAGACAGTAGACTGAAGGCTGAACTAGCAAAATGAAACCTTCTGCTGCAAAAGGTTTGGCAAAATGAAACGGTCAGAACTTTCATTGGTAAACTGGAGCTTTCTGGTCTTCCCACATGTGAAAAAACAAAGATCTTGAACCCCTGGTTACCAGTGTGTGTGCCCACCTCATGAACATGTACTGATATGGTCTGTCAAAGTGACAATAGACAGAGGGGGGCTAGGATGTCCACCTTGTCCCCGATAAGCTTTAAAAAACAGGCAGCTGAAAATGAAAGCTTTATTGTAAATAAACAAGTCAGCCATGAAGCAATATAATGTTAAGAGACTCAAAGCTCTAATATATCCAAGTTGTAGCATTGATTTTGCCACAGTTATTTACTTTATTTGCTTTTGCTTTTTGGTACATTAAAAAATATAAAAGAATGTTAAAGACTATAATAGCTAAATAAAAGTTTATTGCCTGTTCCCCTTGTTTGCCTTGTCGCTCCATCTTACTATCTGGGGAGTACAGAAAAGAGGAGACATCCTGTGATCGGAGAAGTGAAATACAGTAGCAGTCGGGTCTAGGAGCAGTTCAGATCAATAGTCTCCGGTACAAATGCATTGCATCTACAGGCTACAGACAGATGGGTGCAACAATAAGAGTTGGGGTGGAGGACAAGCAGTATGTGAGGGTCTACATAACAAAGAATCTGGTGTGAGAATAAAAGCGTCTGTTTGTTAGGATAGGGTCACTGTTCCATGATGAAATCATTTGCATCATAGAAACAGGCCACCGCATCTCCTAACATGAGAGCATCCATGAATCCACGGGAGACTGTTAAAAACAATATAGATAGATAGATAGAGAGACAGTCAGTCAGTCAGTCAGTCTGTGGTCACAGTGCTAAAGTTTCAGCCTTGATTAGATAGTTTCACTTGTTTTTTTCTAACCATGACCGCTTCACTCTCCATTTGCTTCAAAGAAAAGCAGTGAGCTGTGATCCGCTTTTTATGGTCTGAAGGTGCACCAGGGGCCAAAATCCATAAAAGATTTAATTCTCAATACAGAGCCAGTGTTTACGAATAGATTGAGAAGTTCAAAAATGGTAGGGCAAATGTTAAGCATCAAGAAGGAGTGGAGCACATGTGTCACATCCACTGCTGACGACAACATTGAGCACATCTGTACCATGATTCTGATGAACCTACAAGGATCTCAGCCCCTGATACACATTTGGTATGAGCCCTTTATCTCTCTGTATGTCTCCAGAACACACTAAATAACATCCACAGAGCCTATCACTACTGACTTGCACTGCATCGTGAGGAGCATAACATGCTTAATCCAACAGTGAAGACATAACTTACAATGAATCTATGTAGAACAATGGTGTATTTTCATAATATTCTTATTATAGTCAGTTAATATACACCTAAAATTTAAACACTGTGATTTTTTTAACCATATTGTATACAGGGTGCGAATCTAGCTGGAGTACCAATCTGGTAGTAACATCATATATGTGAATACACTGTAAATTATTTACGCATGCATAAAGTATGAGGTGGAGTACGATTACAGTACACGTGTGAAACTTGGGAAATTTGCTGCAAAAAATGCTTGGGAACAATTTTACTGATCAACCCTACGTAGTATGTGGAACGGTGCTGCTGCCAATCCCTCCTTTCCGCCTTATCCTTTACTTAAATACTAAATAATAGGCAGATGCATGCAGAATTAATGTATGTAAACATATCCAGACATGAACTAAATACCCTTCTTCATGTGTTAGTGGCATAACTTTTACTGGAAGTGAAAAGCCTTCAATTTCACTAATTTTTTTCAATGCAAAACACTGAATTTTGCATAAATTGTTTCACTTGTCACTAGTTGTGATATGATATAATTAATATCCAGTACTTATAAATATGTCAGTGGAGTTTCCTTGCCAAGCTGGCTGGTTGCTCACCCATACTGTCCATGAAAAGGCTAAAGAGAGCCAACACAATCCATTTATGTCCCAAAATCTGCCTGCGTTGTAAATAGCCTAAGTACTGTAAGTCCCTTTCAGGCTACAAAATAAAAGTATATAAAATAAAAGAACATAATACAATTAACTCTGTTATCATCTGTTTCTGCAACATATCTATAGTTTTATGTTAAATACATTTACATTTCTAAGTAAATGCAGTCTTTATTGTATGTGGACCTTTTGTACAAGAAGGGCCAGAGACAACTCTATTTTTGGAGGAGGCTGAGGTCATTTGGTGTGAGAGTCCTGCTGCTTAGAAATTTCTCTGAGTTTGCAGTACTGAGTGCCATCTTTTATGCTGTGGTATGTTGGGGCAGCACTATCACAGCCAAGGGTACTAACAGACTGAACAAGATCATCAGGAAGGCCAGTTCAGTCCTTGGGGTGAAACTGGAAACGGTGGAGGTGATAGCAGAGAGCAGGATGTTAGCAAGTGTCATTGATTATGAAGACCCCCTCTCATCCACTCCATAAATTGCTGCAGGGCCAAAAGAGTGCAGTGAGCAGCAAACTTCTCCCCTGCTGCAGGAAGGAACATTTTCACAGGTCTTTTCTTCCTGCTACTATCAGACAACACAACCCTGGGCTTTAATCCATGTATCCTTTACTGGATTATTTCATTAATTGTATATATGAGAAGCCAGACTCTGTAATTGCTGGTACTTTATTCATCACTAGACACTTTGCCTGTGCATTGCACATATTACATTACTGTGATGCTGCACTATATTTATTACTGGTGATTTGTAATATACAGTATCACTGTTTTTGGTATGTATGGCTTTTATTTATCTTATCTGTTTTGTCCTATATATTTATTAGATGGTTAGTTATTTAATCTATATGTACTTGTTTAATTTTGCTGTGAGCTGCTGGAACTCCCAAATTTTCCTTCAGGGACTAATAAACCCTTAGCTTAGCTTACCTTGCATTATCTTATCTTATGTTATCCTGTGTGGTCTTATCTCTTATTACCTTACGGGGGCTTATCTTATCTTATCTTATCTTATCTTATCTTATCTTATCTTATCTTATCTTATCTTATCTTATCATCTGTGATCTTATCCCATCTTACCTTGGTGTATCCTATCTTATCTTATCTGTGCTGTTTTATCTTATCTTTTATCTTTCTTTATTTTATCTTTCCTTTCTTTATTTTATCTTGCATTATCTTATCTTATGTTATCCTGTGTGGTCTTATCTCTTATCACCTTACGGGGGCTTATCTTATCTTACCTTACCTTACCTTACCTTATCCTATCCTATCCTATCTTATCATCTTACCTTGGTGTATCCTATCTTATCTTTTCTGTGCTCTTTTATCTTATCTTTTATCTTTCTTTATTTTATCTTTCCTTTCTTTATTATATCTTGCATTATCTTATCTTATGTTATCCTGTGTGGTCTTATCTCTTATTACCTTACGGTGGCTTATCTTATCTTATCTTATCCCATCTTACCTTGGTGTATCCTATCTTATCTTTTCTGTGCTCTTTTATCTTATCTTTTATCTTTCTTTATTTTATCTTTCCTTTCTTTATTATATCTTGCATTATCTTATGTTATCCTGTGTGGTCTTATCTCTTATTACCTTACGGTGGCTTATCTTATCTTATCTTATCTTATCTTATCTTATCTTATCTTATCTTATCCTGTCTTGTGTTATGTTATCCCATCTTATGTTATCCCCATCTTATCTTATCTTATCTTATGTTATCCCATCTTATCTTATCTTATCTTATGTTATCCCATCTTACCTGTGTGTATCCTATCTTATCTTTTCTGTGCTCTTTTATCTTATCTTTTATCTTTCTTTATTTTATCTTTCCTTTCTTTATTATATCTTGCCTTATCTTATCTTAGCTTTCCTTTATTACATGTTCATTATTGCAGGTGCTGACTACCCTCTTTGTAAGTCCACCTGTTCTTCCTATATAATCATCAGTTCAGTGAGAATATTCATTTAAAATTTTACAGCATCTGCACACCGATGTCTCTAAAGGCAACATATGGAATTATGTTTTATCAAGGTTGATTTTCTCAAAATTATTGAGTGATGCGTTATTGAATTTTTGCTTTTTTTTACTTTCAGCAGATGCTTCAACCATAGCAATAAAATCAAACTTTACATTGACATGTTTTTTCTTGGCCAGGGCTAGAAAGTGCAATCTATCGAAAGCTTCTCTGTGAAGTGTAAGGACAAAGACTTCAGAAATTTCCCATATGCCTCCAGTTATCATGCAGAATATCCTTCAGGAGGCATTGTGACCCACATCAACTAGAAATGTTTCGAAAAGCAGGCAAGAAAGAGAGGTGAGCTGCCACATCTTGGCTGAAAGTGACACTTGGACGGTTTTCGTGTCTGTAGCTCACACTGTCGTGATGACTCTGTTTGCTTCAGTTTTCCTCTGCACTCTGTGTGCTGGCATGTTTGTAGAGTTTCATGATGCTACTGCATATGGCTTCAATCACAAATTTTGGTTATTTCATATTATGTTACATAAGTCTAATATTTATTTTTTAAATAGCAAGACTATACTGAGCAGTTTTGCAAAGGAGAATGGGGTAAAATTGGCAGTGTGCAGATGTACAAAGCTGACAAAGAGAGACCTGTGCTCTCAGACTCAAGGCTTTCATGGCTGCCAGTCTACTAAATACTGACTTGAAGGGGGTGACTACTTATGCGACCAAAACTTTTTTATTTATTGTGTGGCCAGATGGGGGCGAAACCCAAACCCAAACCCAACACAAGCAGATGCCGGGACACAAGTTCCAACACAACACATGTTTTTATTCACGGGTGAAGTGTTTTTCCTTCGCTGTAAACAGCAGAACAGTACAAAGCACGAAGCACAAGTAACACAGTACTTTTCTCTCTCTGCCTTCTTTTTGGTTCTCTCTCTCGTTCCTTTCTTCTCCTCCAACAAGCTGCTTCATCCACCTCCCTCCCGACTCTGACTCTTGGAGTAGCAGCGGCTGGCTCCTTTTATAAAGCACCTAGAAGTGCTCCAGGTGTCTGGTGATATCCTCTGGCAGCACACCCTGGTGGTGCCCACGGAACCTAACGGGGCTGTTCCAAACTCCAACTCTCATAGAACCCTATGGGGGTCTGAGGCACCACTGCAACCCAGGAAGGCCGCCATCTAGTGCTCCAGGGGCGGTAATGCCCTAAATACCATATATATACTCGTGTTTATGTTCTCCCGTGGAGAAGTCAAGGCTTGATTTTACCAGTATTTTATAATGTTGGTCGTATAAGTCGAATGCGGAAAACTCACGCTGTTGGTCTAAGAGATTATGATATGCTAACATCCACCTGAGAGAGTAACCACGGAGCACACTGCCTTTGATTTCTATATATTGTGCCTACGTGACCACACAGTAATACCTGAACTATTCCGAAGCGACGTTTGCACTGTTTTGTGTTTTTTGTATCTCACACCCTCATACACCTTTATCGTAAGAGCATCCCTTAACTACAATGGAGCGTTCAATCAGAAGAAAATATGAAGCTGGTTTTAAATTAAAAGTCGTTGAAGTATCGAAAGAAATTGGTAACTACGCTGCTGCAACAAAATTCGACGTGTCTGAGAAATTGCTGTGAGATTGGAGGAGGCAAGAAGATGTAAAAAAAAAAAAATTAAGTGTTGCATTTTGAACGGGCGTATAAGCCGGGGTCTGATTTTATGATCGATTTTTCGGGTTTCAAGACCCGACTTATACGCGAGTATATACAGTAAACTCTCTCCCCTGGTTCTTCCACAATCTTTGTATTGATAATTTATACAACATTACAGAGATCTAATCCACTTTGATGTGAAAAAGTCTTTTTCTGTGTCAAAAACCTCAAATTAAATGAACTGTGATTCAATGCTGAATAATAATATAATGTGGAAAAGTCCAAGAAGGTGGTAGATAGTGTTTATAGGCACTATATATGCATAATGACCTAAGAGTGTGTATTGCTTATTTTTTAGCCTCAAATGTTTTACTCTGAACTGGATGAAGCCTTTTCTAATTGATAAACAAATTAAAACAGATTTCCGTCCACTCCACACAGTTGTTTATTTTGAACAGCGTACTGTAAGTAGGAGAATCAGCAGTTCTTCAAAGCAGGACAGACCATAAATGAGGTCCTAAATGGTAGCTTACACTTATTGAACCATAGTTCTTCCAAAAGGCTGTAACAAAATATCACATTTACCTGTTAAATAAATCAAATTCAGTGTGATCAATGTGGATGGCATGTTATATTGTTCCCTCGTAGTACTTACATGGGAGACATCACTTTTTCAATTTTTTAAATGAGTAAAGCACTCGATCATGTGGCAGCTTGGAAAATAAGTAACCATTTTGATACTGTATAAATCATCAGAAAAGAGCGGACCTGTGACGTCACTAGTCTAGTCCCAAAATCAGCATGGTGCTGTGGATTTTGAGCTCTCCCACCCGCTCATTACTGAACCATTAATGTTACCGGTCGACTCTTTTCTGACAACTTATGTAGATGCTTCATTTCATAGGAAATTGTGATTGTTGCCCTTTAAGTCCAGAGATGTGACAAATCTGTATCTAAAGAGCTTAATGTCCCAGATCTTTTTGTTTTGCCCACCCACTAAATCCACTGCTCAGTTGATTTTATCGCTGAGTAGCGCTGGGCAAACTTAGGCCGAGGATATACTTAGCGCTACGTGGCGTGTGAGCTTGCTGACGCTGCTGCTTTTCAAGTAGTGTACTGACTGTACTTGTGTGCGTACTTTAAGAACACCACCAGGTTGCAGTACGAGAAGTCATCGCGGGGAGAAAACGATGTCTGGTTTCTCTGTGCTGTGAGTTAAGGGACGAAAAATGTTAAAAATAAAAATGATTTGCATTCTGATTCTGTTGTGAAGTTGCAAAAAAATAAAGACGGCAAAAGTGACACAGAATGTCGAGATAGTAAGTGACACCTTTAAATGTATCGGGTCATTACGATGGAGAATATGTGATGCTTGCATTGCCTATGTGAGAAATGGATGAAGAAAAGCACCATAGAGACATTTGCATGTCAGCATTTAAGTTTGATGATTTGCTTCACCACATCGAACCCTTCATCACAAAGCAAAGCACACAGATTGGTCCTGTTGGTGCTGTAAGTCTGCCGTCACATGCTGATAGTAAACAATGATTCTTACGTCTCGTACCAAAACTTGCACACACATAACACCCGTATTTTTGCTGGTACTGCAACTCATGCAAGCGTTTTGCATTAATTTCTGAGGACATGCTCAGGGGATGCATCAAAAGAACGCTGGGAACGCATGGCAGCCATGATGCCAGCATGTAATCGTTCTGAGCGTGAGTTATAAACTGGCCATCAGAGTGATTACACATCTTTAAAACCATAATGCAACAACTCAAAAGCCGATGTCACATTATGTGACTTCTAGTTGTGAGGTTTATCAGACTTGTCGACTAAAGTTGCAGATCTTGTCGCCAGACTATGTCAAATCAAATAATTGAAAATCACTGGACATGTCACATTTAGTGACTGTGTGCCAGTTTTCCCAAGCATTATCATGCTTGCAACTTTTTGTAACAGCCAATAGCGTGGTGCCTGACAGAGCCAGTGCTGTGCAAAGGGTTAATGGCTACAGCAAGTTCAGCGGCAGTCTCTGCAATTTTTCAACTTTTTCCATTCTATAGTGTTATATAAAACATGAGATATCAGACAGAGGAACTTCTTTTCAGCTTGTGAGGTCCAAAACACCTGGAAAATTCCTTATTCCTCTTTTCCACATTTCATATGGTGCACTTGAGGATGAACATTCATTGGTTGTCAGCTCTGAAACACACAGAGCCCACCCCTACAACTACATCATGTAAAATCGGAGCAGTTTGATTTCATCAGAGCAAGTTGTGGACTAGTTGTAGTGAATCGTTGGGTGTGTCACATTAACGGGTTATTTTACACCCCAGGCCAAGCTTACTAGTGTGCCCGCCAACTGTTCAGTAGCTAACCCGTGCGAATGGTCGTTCCCCCCCCCCCCCCCCCCACTTTATGATATGCGGCCTAGGCAAATGCCTAATTCACCTTAATGGTGGTGCCGGCCCTGCACATTACACGACTAACTTCACGGGAGTGCTGACTAAGATTATGTAGATGAAGACTTCAACTGATAATCGCTGGAAAAATTGTCTAATGTGACATGGCCTTAATTTACTTATTCATATAATGTTTACAAATAGAATTAAACAAGTTATACACACTGTAGAGTAGAAATGAGTCCCAGTGATTAACATAAACAGTTCATGATAATATAAATCAATTAACATTCAAACTGAGAAATACCACTTCACAGCGGAGGAGACAAAAACAAACATGAATGGCAGAGAGCAGATTTAGAGAACGGAGAGTTGGGAAATTCCCTGTCATGTAAAATATTTGGTTACAAACAACACAAAATCAATCATTCCTGCTTTACCGAGTCTAATAAAAGGCTGTGCAAAACAGGAGACACTTAGATAAAGGCAAGGATCAGAATCAACTAAAGAAAGAAATAAAATCTTAGGTTATATTATAAATGCTGCTGAGTATAAATCAAAGGACGATCACCTCAGACTGCATAATGCTTTGTTCAGACCACATCTGAAGCTGTGAAGAGGAGTGCATCCTGGGACTAAAGGGTCCGTTCTGTCCTGTCAGCGTAAGTCAATGTTTTCAAACTCTGATCATGGAGAGCTGCTGCGGGTGCAGGTTTTTATTTCAGCCCCTTTCTTACTTAGTAACCAGTTACTGATTCTTATGAACATAGTGCTTTTGCCTTAGTTTAATATTGTCTTTTTCCCTTAAACAGCAGTCAGAAAATAACAAGATATAAAGAGAGTCAACAGATAAACAGAACTTTATTTGCCCCCGGGGGTAATTTGGTCTTTTACAGAAGCTCTTTAAATAGATAGATAGATAGTTAGATGATAAGAGACTATATAAAAGATAGATAGATAGATATGTAAGGCACTATATGATAGATAGATAGATAGATAGATAGATAGATAGATAGATAGATAGATAGATAGATAGATAGATAGATAGATAGATAGATAGATAGATAGATAGATAGATAGATAGAGTAGATATGTAAGGCAATATATAATAGATAATGTGAGGGACGACCGGCTACAGACTCCGGTCGCCACCCCCAGGCCACTAGGAGGAGCCCTCCGGACAGCATGATGGTGCCCCTAGTTCCAGCAGGGCCTCATGGACTTTGTAGTTTATATACACAGCCCTGCTGGATACCTTGGGGGCCACCGGGAGTCGCTGTAGGGGGGCTAGTGGGCTCTTGTGTGCCCTATAACCCGGGAGTGCGTCATCATCACGTGACCGGAAGGAATGACGTGCTCCTGGGATGAAGAAAAGGACTGTTTACCCTGACCCGGAAGGAAATGGACTTGTGAGTTTGGCCAGGAACCACTTCCGGGTCAGGGGATATAAAAGGACTATGGGAAAGCCCAGACACTGAGCTGAGCTGGGAGGTAGGGTGGCAAAGTGTCTGGGCGAGGAGGAGAGAGTATTGTTTATTGTTGGAAAATAGTGTTTATGAGTGTGGTGTGGAGAGTGCTTTGTGCACAGTTTAATAACAAAATAAATAGTTGTTATACTTTTACCTGGTGTTTAGAGTGGTACCTGAGGGTTGAAGAGGTGGACAAAGCCTCTATCTGCTACAATAGATAGATATGTAAGGCAATATATAATAGATAGATAGATATGTAAGACACTATATAATAGATAGACAGATATGTAAGGCAGTATATGATAGATAGATAGATATGTAAGGCACCATATAATAGATAGATAGATATGTAAAGCACTATATAATAGATAGATAGGTAGATAGATAGATCCTATCCTGCCGTTTATTATATAATTCCACTGTGTTCTGAGACCAGTCCACCCTGTAACTAAATTTGGACCCACTTGGTCTCTGCATGTACTCTTTGAATAGTGACTGGACATAGAGGCCATTTGGTGTGGTGAAAGTCAATAAGAAGTTCTTTGAATTTGCAGAAGTTAAGGTGAAGACAATTCAAATTCTCTTTGCACCAAGAAGCAAAGTTGTCTACCTGATTCCCCTCCTCATCTCATCCCCCTTATCAATACGCCCCACAATTGCAGAATGATCTGAGAATTTCTGCCAGTGACATGACCTGCTATTATATTTGTTGTCTGAAGTGTACATAATGAAGTTAAAAGCAGACAGGCCTGTTCCTTGTGGTGCTCCAGTGTTGCTCACACAGTCCTTGAGTCTAACAAACTGTGAACTTCCTGACAGATAGTCCATCATCAGGATGCCACAGGCTCATCCACCTGCATATCTCTGAGTTTGCCCCTTAACAGGCATGGCTGGATGGTGTTGAAGGCACTGGAGAAATCAAAACACCAGAATCCACATGATGCTCATGTTCAGATTTGGTTCCTCCTGGGCCACCATTTATTCTGCAACATATTTCTTGCTGTTAAGAAACACACATTATTTCATTCCATGGCTTGTTAGTGTTCTCATTCTGTCACCATAGACATTTCCAAAATTGTAGATTTTCTTCCTTATGAGAGCACCATCCAAATGTTTTGTGGACCAGAGCAAGTCGATATTTCTCAGCTCTTAAACTGTTCGGCTCACAGGGCACTGCTATTTGTTAATCGCTACTCTCTGCATGTGATTTGATCGACCAAATCACATGTGAATTTACACTTCTTTTTTCTTTTTGTCAACTGCTATCTGAATTCCTGCAAGAGAGGCTGTGAGCCTAAACCGAGGCTGGTAAATGTACAAGTTGATTTCTGCGAATTGTGTTACATTTGTGCCTCTCTGTATATGTAATTTTACCATTTTTTTTTACTATTTTAATGCTCACTGTTAACCTTCGATTCATTATGCTGTGAATGAGATTCCCTAATTATCAGCAGCAGACTCTTAGCATGACTGTCAGCGTGCCTAATTTCACCCATAATGCACAGTTGGTCCTGTAATTAAGTCAGTCCTGTATTGAATCACATTCATACATCAGGCTAACTGTTCGAGGGTTTGCTTGGTGCCACACTGAGCCAACTCTTTCTAAAGGGTCATTGTCTGATTGTTTTGAACCACACCAGAGTACAACTACCTAAATGAACCACAGTTTAGGAGAAATCGCACCAGAGTTTGAAAACAATGGCCTAAATGAACTAGATGTGAAAACACCTTATAAAGCGAGTTATTTCAAAGGAACAAAGAGAGTCTTGTTCCATTAGCAGCAGTAAATGACTGCTAATTAAGAAAGACAGATCAGAATTTGATTCCTGTGGTTTAAGTGAACTTCTTACGTCTTCATGATGATCTAATCCAGATCTACAACATTCTAAAAGGCAACAGTCCCACAGAATTCTTTCACTTACTATAAATTGTGAATACCATGCCAATAATCGCTTCTCCACACAGAGACTCATGGGAGTCTGTCACAAACTACAAGGAGTTAAAGGAGAAAAAAGTCTGAAAGAGACAGAGACATGGGGACAACTGAGGTATTAGCTAAGTGGGTGAATGTAAGGGGCTGAATGGCCTCCTCCTCATTTATCAAAGCTTCTTACGCCTTTATGTGAGTAAGTGAAGGTCAGGCATGGAGAACATAAATGTCAACAAGTTAGAAGGTGTACACATGGCATAACATTAAGGTGCGTTCAAAAACTGTGCAGGCATTGTAGCCCCCAGTGGACTGAATTCAGTAGGGATGTTCTAGAACCTTCTCAATCGATTTCAGGATTGTGTGAGCCAGAGGCTTTCTCATGAGGAGTTGGCAAAAGGCTGCCAACCGGCCTGGCAGGACTCTAGTCCATCGCAGTGACCACACAAACACATACAGTACACTGACATACTCCATATCGATACACAGTACTAATTAACATAACCTAAATAAATAAATAAACAAACTTCTCTAATTAATTCCTTCTGTGTCTGACCATGTCTGACCATAGTAATTCCCATGAAGCTATTCATTTATGACAGATGATGTTAGGAGACAACAGAAGTGTAAGACGAACTTGATTACAATGACTGAGCATTATGGATATCAAGTGAATGTGGCACTCTGATGGTAAATGATAGGGGGCCAGAGCTTCCGGGACACTTTTGTAGCATGTATTCCCGAGCATAAAGCCCACCTTCATAATACCTGCTTTGTCTCATCATCATTAGAGAGGGATCAGGGCACAGGACAAAAAACACTTTCACAAACAAACACATAGGATTCCACACCATGCTTCAAGTATAAATTAATAAATGGAGCTGCTGTCTGTTTTTGTCTGCTTTCTTGTTGTTTAAATATAACGGCAGTCATGAATCAAGTGGGGTTCCATCTTGGAGTTTTGTGCACGCTGTTGTAAATATGTTGTGACAATGTTTGTTTCAGCAAAGCAATGTTTGTGGAACTGAAAAACTTTATTACATGCACAGCCTGTTAAAACCAAGACATTTTGATATTCTTCAGTTATGGGGATGCCTAGAATGAAATCATCCCTGTCACCTGTTTGTGTGGTTAACTTAGCAAATTATCAAGTGTTCTTCATTCATATTTAAATAACATGTTGTTTTCTTTGCTTCTATTTTACAATTTTATGGTTAAGAAGATCATTTAAGTTATACCAGTTGTTAACCTTTATGACAAGAGGATTGTTTCTAGTTAAAGAATCTATTCATGGACTGGCGGCTCTCCATTGAGTTTTGAGTGAATCGATTAAATAATGTTCAATGAGGGAGCGAGTATCCCCTTGGGGTTTTTAAGCAGCTTGATCAATTAACAATAGATAGTGGAGTGGATTGTTTCTTGGTTTACAAATGGTGGAGCTCTACAGACCCAAGGCAATTTATAGCCAGATTTTTGCAGACTGGCAGTAGGCAATAACATGTTTTCTAAACTTGCCATGCGTGACTTTTTGTGGACTGACACAAAATGTCTATAGAACAGTACTGGAGCATGGGAAATAATGGCTTAAAGCATTGGGAAATGCTGGTGAACTGGCTCACTTCTGTTTGTAGTTGAGCCACTAGGAAGACTTCATAAAGCAGAAACAACGTGTTGGTGGAAAGGTTTTCGTGTGCTTTCAGCTGGACTTGCAGATGTCAGATTGTCTACCCACCCAGTCAAACGTGCAAACAACCTGTGGCAGCAAGCAACTTTCTACCCACGCATGCAGTCTGCCTACATTTTATTTACTTGTACTGGTTACTTGTACTGGATCTGTTTGCTGGTAGTAGCGGCTATCAGAGGTGAAAAGGAAGAAACTATGCAAAATGTACAAGTTGGTATAACCGGTGTCAAGGTAAAATTGAAGCTCACGTGTAGTCTAAATCACAGAGAATGTTTTTCTGATTTAAGATAGTGTGGCAGATGGCTGGGGATCCTACCCAGCTGGGTGCCTGGAAGGACTGGGAGAGATACAATACCTCCCTTGGACCACGAGAGGGCAGCCACTCTGGTTCACATGGGGGCCACAGGATCAGAGCTTAGAAGCTCAACCCTCTTGGGACCCAGGGCCGCCACCAGGGAGCTCCCAGAGGATTATAGAGTCTTGGATTGCAGCACTTCCGGCTGGAAGAGATTCCAGGCACACCGGGAGTGTGTCCGGGTGCTCATGCGGCACTTCCATCACACTAGGAAGTGCCGCTGGAAAATCAGCATGAAGCACAAATAAAAAGTGGTCGCCTCTCTCCATTAGCTGAGCTGGAGTCGGGTGGAAGAGGACGGAGCTTGCATGTGGAGGAGCGAAAGAGAAGAAGAGAGAAAGAAGGGACTGATATTTGCCAGATTTGAGCATTGTGAGGTGCTGTACATGGCAGAGAATTATTAAACGTGTGTGTCTTTGGACATTTGGTGTCTGTCTGTCTGTGTACAGGGGTTGAAATACCACAATAGAAAAATTTGCAGAATCGCCAATACTTTTCAATGGAAGATTTTGAAATTTCAAAATTTAGTAGAGGATGATCTGTTCAATATATCTCAAACGAAAATTGAACAATCGTGATGAATTTTCTTGAAGAATAAGTGCGCCACATTGAACAAAAGTGGTCCATTGGAGTGGTGTTGTTTCATGTAGACAGACAGATTAAAAAAAAGACAGACAGACTGACAACGACATGAGCTGTCACAAAAGTAACTTCACACGTTATATGTGAACACACCTTAAAAAAAGCAAATAAATGTCCAGTGGTCCACTGTTTGATGTTTACCTCCTCTTCTCCAAGCACAGCTTTATTTTTTGTGATTGTATTCATCTTTCTTGTTATAAAGATATCAAATTCATTTGTTTTCTTAGCTAAGTGAAGCACAAAAGTTTACTAAAAAACTATTAGGTTTCTTTCATCCTGTAAATTGTGCTAATTATGTTGGCCCATTGGCAAATAATTTAGAAGATGCTCATTTGAAAAGTTATTCATGTGTTTTAACTCCGGTATAGGATTTCTGCTGTGTTTATGTGGGCTACACAGTGCAGAATGAAGCATACAATCACCAATAATTATCAACTGTTTGTAAAGGTTAGTTGTAGTAGAACTGCATCAACGTTCATTGTGGCCATGAGTCTACATCCTACATTTGGCTGAAAATGCACAGGCAGTTTTTTTGATATTTTGGAAAATACATTTGCGATATCTTGAGAATATACTGCATATGTCTTAAAATGTAAAGGAATGTATTGTGAGATATCTGGAAATGAGTTTCAGGTATCTAAAAAAGCGAACTGCAATTTAAAATATCTGAAATTCATTGTAAGATAATAATAATAATAATAATAATAATAATACTGCGGTGGGCTGGCACCCTGCTCGGGGTTTGTTCCTGCCTTGAGCCCTGTGTTGGCTGGGATTGGCTCCAGCAGACCCCTGTGATCCTGTAGTTAGGATATTGTGGGTTGGATAATGGATGGATGGATGGATGGATAATAATAATAATTCATTTTATTTATATAATGCCTTTTCCCGTGCTTAAGGTCTCTCTAAATGTTAATTTGGCCTGCCATATGAGAGGGTATTTTCATCAGCATTGGCTTGTGTGACTCTGACGTTGTCTGCTTTCTGTTACGGCAGTCTGAGCCAAGGGTCTCCATATGATAAATGTTCAACTTCACTCTGGGGTCCGGAGGTGGGAGCAGATGGAGTCCTCACCTGAGGTACAGCATCTACTAGCCTGTAATGCACCATCTCTCATTCAGGTTGTTCCCATCTGAGCTCACAGTTACAGTAGTGCTCTGTGTTGCTCCATGGTCCTTCTGAATTTCTGGGGGTCTAACGGGAATCACTGGGTGCCTAAGGCTTGGGCTCACAATGATTGAGGCACAGATATTGGCATGTACACAGTCTCTGGGGAAATCTTGTATATATATTTTAACAAATTGACTTTTTATGAACTCTGTATTGGGAGGTTTTGCCCAGTAGAATTGTAGATAAGTTCTTGCCGTTTGCCCCTCTTTTCTACTTTTACGGCATATTGAAGAAGGAAAAACAGCAAAATGCAAAGGACACAAATTTAGGGCAGTGTTTGTAATACAGCATATCTACTTATTCTGATACTGGAAATTGGGGGCTGAAACCTAAATCCTCAAGTAGGGCCAATGCTACCATTTAGGCAATACAGGGAGTCATCTACGGTGGCTAAATTTGGGGGGTATCATTTTTTTTAAATAGTACACACAAATGTGAGTACTCTGAGTCAATAAAACTGTCCAATTATCTCTTATTTATATTTCTCTTCTGGCTCGTCCTGCTTCCACTTCAAAACCGGTCCCGCCCACACGCAGCCGACACAGCATTTCTCGATTCCTATTCGTCGTCTTCCATGTTATGCACTATACTGGCCTGCTGAACGTAATATATCCAACAAGTACTTGAGGTGCTGCCACAACAGTAAAGTAGCTTTACCACCTTTGCGGGAGCCACCTGTGTCTTTACAACAGCTTCTTACACAGCAAACATCAGAAGCTAAAAATTATCGTGAACACATTCAAGAATACAACCCTTCTCTAGCGTTTGCTTCCATGGGTGCACAGATAACTCAACCCCTGGCCACGGACCATACTGTTTTAAAATACACGGGCAAATTTATCACCAAATCTCTCCACTATACGCTAACACTTTTACCTCTCCAGGATATGGACAGTTGTATGTTTTTGACACAGCGCAAGCTACTGAAGTACGCTTACAAAATAAAGCAAACTCTGCATGCAGCGAAAATGTACTTCTCCAGCTAGATTCCATGCTCAGAACCATCAACCCCTTCTAAATCATTCAAACACATGCATGAAATCGCTCAGTCCAATCCAACGGCATCTGTACGAATGGTTTTCAAGGAAACCCCTAGGCAGGATTTACGATTATACAATGCCCCGACATGTCACACCGATGTTGCAGCGATTTTCGTTGGAGAAGATGCCGAAATGCCTGCTGAAAGGGACATTTGCATCTATCCAATAGGCAACTCCTGTAAACAGATTTCCACGCTCAATATGAATTGCGATCCTATGGTTTACAAACTTTTATTCCTTTATAGAGACATTGGCTGGCACAAAGATTTACAACATGTTCCCGATAAAAGAACCGCCAAGCGAATAAGGCTTACTCAATGCCAATTTTATGCGTACAGATTAGCAATGAGGAATACATTTAGTATTTTGCACTACAGTGGCAAACTATTCCAACAGTACGTTGTAGATGCGTATGTTAAAATAGAGGCGCGCGTCTCAACTATCTCAGATTACATCAACAAGATTTGCGCATGGAACTATCAGACGCACTGCAAGCAAACGCTGAAAATAACAACGTTCGTGTAGGCAAAATGATCATATTACCGTCCACATTTCCAGGAAGTCCAAGATACAGGCAACAAAACTATCAGGATGCCATGGCCATAGTACGTAAATTCAGAAAGCCTGATTTATTTATCACTTTCACATGTACAGTAATCCTGCTTAGCTGGAAATTCTATATGCACACTGCGTCTTTCAAGAAGTATTTATTTCTTCTTGATTTCTGAATTCCTTTCTCACCGTATTTCGTACCTATTCTTACACTGCCGTATACTACGGTGGGCATCGGCTAGTTTTAGATTATTTTCGCAAACTAACGATACTTGATCTTAACATCTGATGACCTATAGATTATTACCATATTTACCCGTGTACCACGCGCACATTTTTTCCCGAAAATTAGCATTAGAAAATCAGGTGTGCGTCATACACGAGGAAATTTTTTTCTGTAATGTTTACTTCTTCTGCTTGGGCTCTCTCGCGTGCTCTCTCTCTCTCTCTCTCTCTTGCTCATTCGTGCATGCTCTCTCTCTCTCACGCTCGCTCGCGCGCACTCTCTCTCTCTCTCTCTCTCTCTCTCATGCTCGCTCACTCATGTGCGCTCTCTGTCTCTCTTGCTCATTTGCTTGCGAGCACTCTCTCCCTCTCTCGCTCGCTCGCTTTGTCGTCATGCAACAAAAACAGAAGAGCATTTTGCGGAAAACGTGCCCTAAACTCTTCCTATACAATCACAACGCGCGTCGTACACGGGGAAAATTTTTTTCGTGATTTTCTTTGTAAAAATTAGGTAGCGCGTCTTACACGAGGGCGTGTGGTACACGAGTAAATACGGTATTATCATTATAACAATAATCCTCTGTCTGTAGCAAAGTTGACACAGACATGGCAAAATAAGATAAAACAATCAAAACGGTAACAGGACTGGAGCTCTTGAACACATTGTTAAATCCTGATTTAATTTAAACTCTAATCATCTCCAACATTAAAACTTGTGTGAAAACTTGTCAAACATCATTCTGTTGTTGTTCACCACCATCTCTGAGATTCATGCTAAAGCAGTTCTCCATATCCATCTCTCCCTGGAACAACTCTGAAGTCTTGTATTGACTGAATAGTTATATTGCGTTATTTGCATACATGAAGATGCAGTAAATAGGAATCGTGGGCAAAGATACCTTTTTAAAGATACTGCGGCTTCATTGAGTTTTGTGATCACCTTAAGGTTTTCAATTTATTTTATTAATTTAAGTGACATATATACAGTAAGTTATGTATCTGCCAGGCTAAGATTATAACTAGACTGTCACTACTAGAGGTTTAAACGGAGACCTATAAACTTCTTTAGAGAATTACTAAATGTAATAAATAAATGAAGCCTTCTAATACAGCCCAACCCCTACTTGTTTCTGAGATGGCATCCCTCGAGAGCTGTAGCTATAAGTAATCCACCGACCCCCTCGACATTCTCAAATTGTAAACTCACTGTTTTGTATCCATAGCCTCCATTCTTCGTCTGTCCCCCACCCTGGCTCCTCTTTGATGTTTCCAGGTTTCTTTGTGCAGGTCTGGCAGTGATGATTCCACTTAAAGCCAAGGGGGTGGTGGGGGAGCCATTTACAACTTCACCAAGAGCAGCAAAAAATGCTGAAGCCAATGCTACCTGCAACTGTAAATGAATAGCAGGAGCAAATCCATCCAAGGGAGCACTCAGTCACAGAGCCTCATTCAGTCATTCTCATTTAAAAGTGGCCAGTTAAAAAGCAGGAGTAAGTTTGGGGTAATGAGTGTTATGGCCACTAGAGGGCACTGCAGCTCCTCAGACTCAGAATAAAAGTGCAGTCGCACAGTCAAAAGGCTTCAATAAAAGTGGTTTCCTAAATCCAATACCTTACACTGGTTTTAATCCTCCATAAACAGATTTCTCTTCACAATAAATCCTCCATCTCTCCTCCAGATAAGGTTTGCCCTCCTCGTGACTCAATTCAACTGGATGAGGCCAGGTGGCTCATTTTATCTCAGGACCCAGGAGTACTTCCTGTGTTAAATAACTACAGCTTGGTAGCACTTCTGGGTCATGCAGAACCTCCACTGAGGTGTGAACCTTTCTTATAGCTCCCTCTGGCAGCACCTACACACCCCAAAGGGTTGTCCCAAGGTGCCCGGTGGGAGTATAAATGGGAGCTCTGCCCAAGAGAAGCTGCCACCTAACGTACTGGGGGAAAAAACAGCCCCCAGAGACAGTCCTTCCCTGTCTTTCCACTTTATCCTGGTCAGGAAAGGTACTGTTGGGACACCTGTCCATCCACTGGGGGTTTCCCATCCAAGTAAGGATCCTTCCTGTCTCATGGTTCGGGATGCCTTGCCATCCACCTGGGGCCTCTCATCTGGGTAAGGAACCTTCCCCTCTCCTGGTCTGGATGCCCGTCCATCCCATTTGGCACTTCTAGTGTGAACACAGGGAGAATGTGCAAACTCCACAAAGGCAGAGTAAGGAGTGAGATTTGAACTGAAGTTTCTGCAAGACAGCAGTATTAACCACTGCATCATAATATCATCCACTTACTGTGCATGTTATGAAGATTGTAAAGAATTATACACTTCATTAGAGCATTTCAGCAAAAGTCCATTATATTTTGGAAAAACAAACCATTAGGGATATAGCACTTGAATGAGGCCACAGCCGGATCATTTGTCTGAGTACAGAATTGGTATTTGAGGACTCAGCGACACAGATGGTTGAGAAAAGCACCAGTCCACAGAGACAATATGGAAAAGGCCACTTTGATTGTTCTTTGGTAATGTGATTAGTTTAATGTGTGACTTTCATTAAACAGACTGGCAAAGAGAAGCAGGGTAAACGGGAGGTGGTGGCAGAGACAGTTTCAGGGCAGAAATCTGACAATAGTGTCATGATGGGATGATGAGGCAGCCCTGTGGTGCATTCTGAACTAAATCTATTCATTCATTCATTCATTCATTCATTCATTCATTCATTCATTCATTCATTCATTCATGTGTCTGTTCAACAACTTTTTAAAGCAATCTGGAGTTGCAGGATGAAAACAAGAAAAGGTTCTTTTGTGTAAATCTGAAGAAGGTTCTGGATAATGTCCTCAAAAAAAAAAAAGTCTAGTCTATATATGCCCTGCGGGAATCACTGGCATTTTTTCTTGATTTGATATATTAATCCTTTCTAAGTCTTTTTGCATGACATTTGGGGGTTAAAGCACAGGGTTAGCCATTGCACAATGCCACCCCAGAGCAAATTTTAAGTTAAGGGCTCAAGAGCCCAACAGAGTAAGATCCTTTTTGGCAGTAATGAGATTTGAACCAGCAACCTTCCAAATATCCTCACAGATCCCTAGCCTCAGAGCCACCAGTCTGCCTTTTACGTGTTAAACTGTAAAAGCAAAATAATGAAACAAATGGGAATTACGTAAGCTGCTGACAAGGAACCACAATGGGCCTTGTCCCTCTCTGATTCATATATTCATATGGCAGGGCAGTACGTAAATAGAGGGATAATCCAGAGCTCTGGGTTTGTGTCACTTTGTGAAAATGTGAAATAGGCAGCTGGAGAGATCCTGAGTGGCTCTTTGCTGGTTACGTTCGTGGGCTCACCCAGAATCACTCAGAGCAAAGGGAGGAAGCAGCGAGGCTGAGTGAGAGAAGAATAACTTTTATTAAAGCTGCACAGGTATTTGCTTCTGATTCACCATCAGGAAGAAGAAGAGAAGAGACATGGAGATGACAAAACCTGCTCCTATTAAGCATCATAAATAGATTGTATAAGATTGTACAGGCTGAAATCTGCTTAATCAATATCGACATCAGAGTTAACATATGCAGTGCAACATCTTTTGGAATGTATTTTGTAGTGCATGTAGCAATAAAGGCAAATTTAATTTGTCTTTTCCAAAAGATGGAGCATCACACACATTGGTAGTAGTAAAAGGCCTTTCTACAAATGTATATGATGCACCATCTGTTGGAATGACAAGTGCAATGCGTATGTCTCCGCTATATGCCGTTTGGAATGGGATTCACAAAAGCGGTGTTAATTTCTGTGATGTGCCAACTGTTGTAATGACAAATGTAATGTATTTTATTACTACAAATGTTTGTGATGTACCATCTGTTGGAATGACAGAGACACAGCAACCAGATAGACATACAGACACTGATCCTTTAGTAAGGGGGATGTCAGAACAGGTCTTATAGTGCAAATGCATTGCCACTAGGGGGCTATACTGTCCGCAGCCTCATTTAATTGTGATTCCAAACAACTCTCAATCATCACAAAAGGCAGCACTGTCAAAATTGCATAAACACCAACTTTAATCTGTAGCCTGAAAATGCTGACAATTCTCTTCTCAGAGAACCTAAATGTTATGAAGGGTTCAGAAAACCCTAATTATCTGATTGAATCCAAGACTAGTCCAAGCTTCCCTTGTCCGATTTCAGGGTCACAGAGAGTCAGAGCCTATCCTTCCAGCCCTAGGGCCGACCCCGAAGAGTTCACTAGCACTGTGGCTAATCAGCTGTTTTAAATATTGTATATACTCATGTTTAAGTTCTCCTGCAGATAAGCTGGGGCTTGATTTTACCGTATAATTTCTGGTATTTTATAATGTCGGTCGTATAAGTCAAATGCAGAAAACTGACGGTATTGGTACAAGAGATTGTGATATGCTAACCTGAGAGAGTAACCATGAAGCACACTGCCTTTTATTCTATGTACTGTGCCTACGTTTTACCACACGGTAATACCCAAACTATTCCGAAGTGACATTTGCACTGCTTTGTGTTTTTTGTATCTCACACCCTCATACACCTTTATCATAAGAGCATCCCTTATCTATGATGGAGCATTCAATCAGAAGAAAATATGAAGCTGGTTTTAAATTAAACATTGTTGAAGTGGGGAAAGAAATTGGTAACTGAGCTGCTGCAACAAAATTTGATGCATCTGAGAAACTGATGTGAGATTGCAGGAGGCAAGAAGATGGAAAAAAAATTAAGTGTCGTATTTTTAAACGGGGTCTGATTTTATGATCGATTTTTCGGGTTTTAAGTCCCGACTTACATTACCGTATATATGCATGTATATTATTTGAGCTCATATCAAAATTGCAGGGGTTGCTTTTTAAAACTGATATGTGACAAAGTAAAACTTGTGTTAACCAACAGATGGCACTAAAAACATTCTTAGAGCTTTGAGGCAGAAGTAATGAAATCCAGTGAGTTCAACTGAATTAAAGCTTCAAGAAGGTTCATTTCATCTCATCTAAACAGAGAACTGAACAGAGAACATGGATTTGGATTGGGGGATTTAATCAACAGTTAAAATGAAAAAGGTCACCATGTTGTTCAATTCAAAATCCCTTAAACCCTCAACTTGAATTTCTCCGATTTTCAGACCATCTTCTCTGCGCATTTCAATAAGGAGGTTTAATCGATCTAAAAGAGAAGCTTCTGTCTTATTTTGGGGTGTGGTTTACTAAGGAGGTGTGGTTTTGCATAAAAGTGGGTGGGGTTTGTTAAAATAAAAAGCAAACCAGAAGGCAGGCTTCATACACAGGACCCCAGCAGGAAATGAAACTGTGCTGTAGACATTTGCATTTAATATTTTTTTTTCACCTTCCTCGTCTCCAAGCATTTGGAAATCAGACCCTCCATTTATTATGACAGATGCTTGAACTTTGAGACATTGACTGTAACATCTAGAAACTGTAAATTATTCACATTGAGCCCTGTTTGGTTCTCAGTGCAGCAGACCGAAATCTGTAAAAATCAAAATGTTCAATGCATTATTGATAAAAAACCCTGCCAGCAGTTTTAGTCTTCAGGATTGGAGAGATCAGGAAGCCAAGAATGAAATTCAGACAGTGCCTTCATTGTTTTTGTGCAGTGCAGTGCTGAGAACTGTGACTGCCATCCTGAGGCCCTTTACATAAACTCCATGCAGTATTTCTAAAAGGAGAGTCCTGGCAGGTTGGTGGTGGATACTGAACCTGTGCTCTAGTGACTATATAGCGTCTTTTACAATCAGCCCCATCCTGTGGCACTATGTGGGCACCAAAGAACCAATTATTTCCACATTCCTATCATTTGAGCCCTGGCAAGTAAACTGGCACCCTCTGTGTCACACATCATTTGCAGCTACATTTTAAAGAGAATACCAAGCTAAAGAGACTTCACATGCAGCATACAGTTAACAAATTCTACATTAAGAGCAATGAGACACAGTTGACAAGTTGACAAGTTAAGATTTGCACGGTGATCAGAACATGTTCTTTACTGATTTTATATAGTGCCTTTTGTGGTACGCCGCCGTAGAAAAACCTCACACTGTTCCAGTGTGGTGCTGATGGGTCACCCAATCCAGGTGGCTCATCCTGTGGTGGGTGCGGCAACCCACTACTAGCGCATGCTCCCAACCTCCTCCTCCTCCTTTTATAGTGAACACCATCCTAAGGTACTCTATAGACACCATAGATACTTTCCATATTTCTACTCTTTTTTTTATCATTAGGCACTTCGCCCTTAGATGCCAGTTTATTAGCTGCAGTTGGAAGCTCCGTGCAACTGTTGTTACGGCTCTGCCTTTGTCCAGAAACGGTTGCATAAGCTTTATGACCTTAGTCTCTGAAAGTCTTTCTCCCGTGGGGCGACTGGGATCTTTTCCTGAATAAAATCGAACACAGTTGTGTAGGGTGTGACAGGAGCTTCCACCTGCAGCTGAAGTCACTTCAGTACACATGTACTGTGTCAGCGTGACCGTGTCGATCAAACAGAGGAAGCTCTGCAGTTTACTTGTCACTTTACGCTGTAGGAAGATAAGTAAATAAATCAAGATAAGTAACATTCGATCAGGCTTTTATATAAGTAACATATACATGTTTTTATATAAACACCATCATAAAACATAATCACAAACTGGACTTTGCGTGATGTCTTGGCGAGCTCTGTAAGCCCTGCTGCTTCATTGAAGGACAGGTGTGGGGCAGACTGAATGGCAGGATGACGCTGGACCTCGTCCTGCACCGAAGCGGTAGCATGTTTCGCCTTTACGCCTGGTGCAGCAGCGTTGTTCTGATATGTGAGTGAATGTTTCTTACAGGGAGGACTTCTGTTCTCCGAGGTATGACCCTCGTCTTCATCCTCATCACCTCTGTTATAGCATGTCTTTATTTGACAACTAACAGTGTCAGATTGGCAGGAGCATGAACGCGATTGAGAGAATAAAGCTGAAAAAAAAATGCTAACCTTTACAAGCACCATACATTTACACCGGCTGTTACAGACTCAAATCAATTGTATGTTTTTATTGTATAATAGTAAGACTAAGAGCAGCTCACTACTCAAAATGTTTATTTTGGGACGTGGCAAGGCTCGAACTGGCAACCTTTTGATTATGAGTCAGCAGTTCTTACCGCTGTACTACCAACGAAGTTGCAACAATAAGCCACACTAACCCAATTTCCTTCTCCTAGGTTACAGTCGTGAATAAAAGCACACTTGTTCTGTTATACTTGTACCTTTTGTGAAAGTGCTTATTTGATCTTTGGACTTCAGTCTTCACACATTATACACTTCATGTCAAAATTTTGTCGTTAGTACTGAAACATGGAAAAAGTTTGTCTTTTAGATATGTGTTCAACATTTCTTGCATTTCCTGTCATCCTACACTTACATAGATCTCTGTAGACATGGAACACACATGAAATGCATGTGTTCCAAATAATGATATATTATTTACCCAATACAACTCCAGGCAACTCACACTCAGGTATGGGAGAGCTTTTTGCCCATTCTGCATTAGTGGGGGAGATGGGATAGCAGGCTGCTTGCTGCTTGTGTTGATCGACACATTTACAACACAAAAGACATTGATGGAGAGGTGCGAACGGATTTAAGGTTGGCCGGGATTACAAGTTTTTTTCGTAGGCTTTTGTACTTCTAGTGTTAAGCAGCAACATCTTCACATAAATTCTCCATACCAGCACATAATTTATCTTGTGATAGAAACGGCATGCTTTAAATTACACAGACCAGCATTTCTAGTATCAGTTAGTTTTTAGCTGAGTGCAGGAACAACCAAAACGAGTGACCTTAGTGATGGGGCATGACTACTGGCACTAGGTTGGATTCTCTCTGTTCACAGCTATCATACACTCTTCAGATCCAACTGTTTCAAGGGTTTATGGAGAAGTGTGTGAAAAGGAACAAACTACCATGTGCCCATGTGACGATGCGGGTTCGCTCCATGTTCCCATCTGACTTCTGGGAGCTCTTGAACCCGACACCATCGGTAATCTCACTGATGAGCTGGACAGTGAGGCACAACAAAGCAAGGGGATGGTGCAAAAAGTGCAAAGTGCTTTTATTTAAAACCAACAAAACAAAACAGTGTTCAAATAAATAGTGCAGTGCTTTAAATAGAAGTCATTAAATAAATAATCCATAAAATAGGTGAAAGTGGAGGTTAAAACCCATTAAATAAAATAATCGTTTAAAAACAATGAGGTTAAAACAATGGCTGGAAGCTGTCCCTTTACTGTAAGCAAATCAGCCTGGTGCTGCTTCTGCTACTGGTGACTCCCCTGCTGCTATCATCCATGCTATGCACCAGGGGAGCCACCCTACCTGCAGCTGACCTTCTCTCTGCTTTCTCCTGCTGGTCCGTTGGCCTCACCGATCCCTGGCTCCGGTAGGCTTCACCAAACCGTGACTTGGGCACCCCAGTGACCAGGGCACTCACGCTGGGGCTTTCTCATCCCAAGTCCTGACTCCTGCTGCCTTCTTGGCCTTATGCTGCGAGCCATCCTCCTTCTGGTCACTCCCGCTCCTCAAAATGCTCAGCAGGAGAGACCACTACCAATTGCTCTCGGGGTGCCGGCCAAACACCCAGGTTCACTGCTCAGCTGCCCACAAGCCTGCGCTCGCTCGCTCTCCTGCATCAGCTTTCTCCTCACTGCTTCCTGCATTCTTCTACTTCTAACCTCCGTATGTCTTTTCTTCTTTTCCTTTTTTCCTCCCTAGCTGCCTCGCGCTTCTATTTATTACGGGGACGTGGATCAAATGTGGCAATTAGCAGCTCCCAGCACACAGTTACGGATGCAGATGATTCCTCACCTGCACACTTAAGTGAGGACCATCCGCATCACTCATCGCCAGGGAACTGCTCCTGCCACACATACTACGCCCCCTCGCTAAGCTGCGAGTACGCCGATTATTTATTTAAAAAGTGGCCTTTTTGACGTGAGCTGTGGACCCGCTACACCATAGTCCATTCATCCATTTTCCAGTCCTGTTAAACCAGAGCAGCTTTCCAGGGAAGACGGAGACAATCCCAGCAGTCACTGGACGTAAGGCAGGAGCAAGCCCTGGGCTGGGTGCCAGTCCTTCACAGGGCAAACGTACACACACAAGCGCCAACGCATATCCCCCTAACTTACATGTCTTTGGGCTGTGCGAGGAAACCCGCAGCACCTTGAGGACATCAACGTGGACATGGGGATAGCATGCAGATTCCACACAGGCTGGACCTGAGATGTGAACCCTGGTCTCCTTGTTGTGACTACCACTGCACCACTCAAAAAGTTACAAGTGAATGAAAAGAGTTTGTGGAGCAGAGGTGTGGAAGAAGGATGGCAAGAATTGTTCTGTAATGATTTTTCATTATTCTTTAGTTTTTTAAAAGCAACTGTCTAGCTCTATATGTTTCTGAGGTCACTGTAGCCGTGCCTGATTTTAGCTCTTTGAATTGGAGTTGTTTTAGTATACAGTGCCATCCATAATGTTTGGGACAAAGACATATTTTTCCTTGATTTACCCCTCTGCTCCACAGTTTAAAATTACAAATCAAACTATTCAGGCATTGTGATTACAGTGCACATTGCAGACTTTCATTTAAGGGGATTTGCGGACATTTTGGTCACAGCATGTCACTTGTTCTACATTGTACTCCCATTTCAGGGCCCCATAATGTTCGGGACACAGCAATGGCAGGTCTTTTAAAGTAGCTGTCACATTTCACACTTTGCTGCATATCCCATGTATGCACTGACTGCTTGAAGTCTGTGATTCATAGACATCACCAGGAGCTGAGGATCTTCTCTGGTGCTGCTTTGTCAAGTGTCTAATGCAGCCATCTTCAGCTCCTTAAGTTTTCAATTCAGCATATGGAACACAATTGGATTTAAATTGGGTGGTCATTCAAGAATTGTCCATTTTTTAGCATTGATAAACTCTTTTGTTGCCTCAGTAGTATGTTTGGATCATTATCTTATTGTAGGATGAATTGCTGTGCAATGAGTTAGGAGGCCTTTACTGGAACTTGAGCAGATGAGATGTTTCTATACACCACAGACTTCACTGTGTGTCTGCCATCAGTAGTCCCACCATTGATGAAGATACATGTGCCAGGACCTGTGTCAGTCAAACATGCCCAAGCCATAACACCCCCACCACCATGAGGTTTGCTTTGGATCTCGGGCAGTTGCTTTTCATCTCTACACTTTGCTCTGATGCAGGTTCATCTCTGTCTTGTCTGTCCACAAGATCTTTTCCCAGAATTTTGCAGGGTCTTTTAAGTCCTTTTTTACAAACTGCAATCTGGCCATCCTGTTTCTGTGCCTAACTAGTGGTTTGCTTCTTGCAGTGTGTCCTCTGTATTTCTGTTCTTCTGCTGATAGTCTTGTCTGACACACACACATCTGCCTTCTGATGACTTTCTCATCTGTCGCACAGGCGTTTGGGGCTTTTTCTTTTCCAGAGTGAGGATTCTTCTCTCATCAGCAGTGGAGGTCTGTCTTGGCCTACCAGTCCCTTTGTGATTACTTTTTCTTAATAAGATTCCAGACAGTTGATTTAGTTAATCCTAAACGTTAATCTTAACACGGTTTTTAAGTGAAAATGTAGCATTGTGGCCATAGCCTTAGAAGAACCCTGATTGTTGAGTGTTACACAATATTTGAAGAGTCCAAGAATTTACGACACCCTGGAACTGCCGTCAGCAGACAAAGATTCATGACAATTCTTGGCCAGGCTAACAACAGAACAAGTTCCAATATCTTACAACTGAAAGGATGCCCAAACTTAACAAACACCACTTTTATTTTTTACTAGCTGTCCCCCCTCCCCCAAATGCCCACCCCCCCCTCTCCACCCGGCCTACCCCCCGGGCTGCACCTATGTAGTAGTGAAACAGGACAAGCTTTAAAAATCAATTAAAAAAATATATAATAACTAGGGGGCCAAGCCCCCCTGACGCCTTTGGCACCCAACCCCCAGTTGCGGCCAGAATATTAGTAAAATCTGTAAATGTACAAAAGAAAAATTATTATTTATTGGAGTCAAAATCACAAAATTCTATAAATATGTGAAAGAAAAATTATTTATTATTTAACGTAGTAAAAATCATGAAATAAGAATAACATTTTTACTCTCTTATCGATAGGAGTATTCCCATTAAACTGAGGTCCACTATGCTCGATGAGTATTTACAAGAGACTAACTAAATGATCCATTCGTTTTAACTGACATTCTTATAGATAAAAAAAACTTTTTTAAAAAAATGACTCATTTAATAACAGGAAAAATCACATGAAAGCTAAAGTGGTATGCAATGGGTCATCGTAACTCGACCTTCAGTAAATTAAATCACCTAAATACAAACATTGATGTTATGAATATATCATTTTTTTTAATAGTTTGTTCCTGTGAAAGAAAGTTTACTTGATCAAAAATAAAAACCACGACTTTCTTGATCTGCGGTGGGTTGGCACCCTGCCCAGGATTGGTTCCTGCCTTGTGCCCTGTGTTGGCTGGGATTGGCTCCAGCAGACCCCCGTGACCCTGTGTTCGGATTCAGCGGGTTGGATAATGGATGGATGGATGGACTTCATTGATATTAAAAACCACAACTATCTTAATATTTTAGTTTGTAATTTAAAAACGGAATAAGAAGTGTGACAAAAAAGGTGACATAAAGGTTAGGCTTAGGATTTTAGATTTTTGGGAGGAGTTTTGTATTGAGAAGAATTTATATGGATAGCTTTCGTATCCAAGGGCATCTTGATATACAATATTTTTGGTTTTGCTATCAGGGGCAAGAATATAGCTGTGATCTCTTTGCCAAAAATATAAAAAGTTGGCAAGGTATCCCCAGCCAAGTGGAAGATGGGTATGCTCCAACGTCAAATGCTGGCACCATATCTGATCATGTTCAGCTCTGACAGAAGAGCGCTCCCCACATGGGGAGAAGAACACGTTGCCATGATATCTCTGCCAGTCAGCAGCCACCACTCCAAAAAACACATAGCTCTGATCCCTCTCTCAAAAATGTTAAACATCACTCCTTAACAATCTGTAGATGATAATGTCTGTTGAACACACAGGTATCGCTAGCTAAGTGGAGACAAGGTACACTCCAACACGTGGCGAGAGGTAGACCGACTCGAATGGAGGCTGGCATGTGAGTGAGTAGGACCCCGCCTGGCTCCCTACTCCTGAGGTCCTGCCTTCCCCTCCCCTCAGCCCGCAGCCTGTCTCTCAGATTCGTGTGAATAAATCGGTGCCACAACCCAACTATGATACTTAGTGCGATGAGAGAAGTCGCAAAATCAATGGAATGTTCAAGCAAATTATAGAAAAAAAACCCGATCTAAATCCGTTAAGCAGTTCTCTCGTGAAAAGCAGACAGACATACAGACATACGTTGGATTTATATATATATATATATATATATATATATATAGAGAGAGAGAGAGAGAGAGATGTTTTTTCAGTTCATCAAAAAAATTGTAACTGTACATTAATATTTTCACAGAAATGCCACCTTTTTGGTTTACTTGCCGTCGACATTGTATTTATTTTAATTTATTTCAAATGTCAACAAAATATGCATTTTGGCCAGGGTATCCAAGCTTTTGCATAGCACTATATTCACATGTGTTCCATGTTTTTGTCTTTGGAGTGTTGAGACTAATTTACGGCTCCAAGATGGATACTAAATGTCCACAAAAATGTAAACCTCTGAGTTTCAGGCTACCACTTTACAAGAAGCCAAAATGAAAGCTTCATGTTAGTAGCCCGGAATTTCCTGCCCACACAGGTAGACAAAGCATATTGAAAAGGAAATAGAGCAAATAACTACTGAGAGCAATTTTTGGTTTAATTGTCGTGCATGTGAAAAGCCCCCCGAGGGAACATATGTGCTTTTAATGTCTCCGGGAAACAGCTTTGTAGTAAAGGGAAAACTAGGCCAATTTCAGTCGAACTCTTCGGTCCTCTAACTTGCCTGCTCGCTTAATCCCCTTTTAGGCACAGATTAGCAAATCCCAAGGGAGAGGAGAGTGTGAAACGCTCAGGTAGGGCCCGCGGCCATGGGCATCACAATAAGCAGTTTGATTTATTTATTCATTCATTCGTTTCACTTGATGGATAGTTTGCGGGCCATTTCTGCTATCAAAACACCATCAACCATGCGTTGATTTCTTTGTCTTTCATTTAGCAACACATCTACAAGATTTTCTCTACTCACTTTTTTTTAGTACAAACATGGTAGAAGGTGAAGGATATCCTGGCAGCAGTTGTCTAGAGGCAAGAGCTAAACTTGGGACGCCAGTTAAGAGCTACCAGTCAACCTTTGGGAGAAAAGCCACACAGAAAACAGGAAGAGTGTGTACAGGGCATGAACTCAGATCCCTGGAGCAGTGTGGCAGCAGCATTAACCTTTGTGCCACCCACCTCTTAAATCACCAATCCATCCATTTTATGAACCTGATGTCCCATTACAGAGTTTGAAAGGTGTCAGCCATTACTGGCAGAATCAGTTAGAAGGTAGAGACCAGGACTGGACTTGACGCTAGGCCTTCACGGGTCACATAAGCAGCCATGATAGTCACACTGAGAAAATATACAATGCCATCAAAGAGTATTCAGACCCCTTCACTCTCTTTACATTTTATGTTGCAGCCTTATTCTAAAATTCATTTTTTTCCCTCCTCAAACAATACCCAATACCCCAGAATGACAAAGCAAAAATATCATTTTAGGAATTTTTGCAGATTTATCAAAACTAAAAAAACTGAAGTATCACATGTGAAGGGCGTGGGTCAGCCCCATGCTGCCTGGTCCTTCCAGGGAGCCACTTTAACCTGTTACTACCGATATCATACTCAAGGGTGAGGACACAACACACAAACCTAGCAAGGAGTAGGTGAAATAGTGCCAGTGCTTTGATTAAAAACAATCCAAAAACAAATCAGTGTTCAAAACAGTGCAGTGCTCAAAAATCCAAGAGTAAATAAATAATCCGATAAAAATGAGTATCTCTGTCGAGGTTAAAATCATTAGAACAATCTAGACAAGAACAGGCCCTTCAGCCCAACAAAGCTCGCCAGTCCATCCATCCATCCATCCATTTTCCAACCCGCTGAATCCGAACACAGGGTCACGGGGGTCTGCTGGAGCCAATCCCAGCCAACACAGGACAGGAACCAATCCTGGGCAGGGTGCCAACCCACCGCAGGATGCACACACAAACACACCAAGCACACACTAGGGCCAATTTAGAATCTCCAATCCACCTAACCTGCATGTCTTTGGACTGTGGGAGAAAACCAGAACGCCTGGAGGAAACCCACGCAGACACGGGGAAAACATGCAAACTCCACACAGGGAGGACCCGGGAAGGGAACCCAGGTCCCCAGGTCTCCCAACTGCGAGGCAGCAGCGCTACCCACTGCGCCACCGTGCCGCCCGCTCGCTAGTCCTATCCACTTAATTCTTCTAAAAAAAAAAAACATCAAGTTGAGTTTTGAAAGTCCCTAAAGTGTTACTGTCTGCCACATTACTTGGTCACTTATTCCATGTGTCTATGGCTCTCTGTGTAAAGAAAAATCCAATAAGTATCCTTAAAAATGAGGTTAAAAACACAGGCAGGAAACTGTCATTTACAATTCGGAGCACTGGTGCCTTCTTTTCAAACCTGACGTCTCTCCATCTCACCCTGATGAGCCCATCAAATGGGCACAGACAACCTTTTATCCCAGTATGTGTCACTGCCACCAGTACCACAGCGTTCTATGAGGAGCCATCGAGCCCTGCTCTGCTCGCAGCGCTGCTGATACTGACTCATCCTATCACAAGAGTGTGCTGTACTCCTACCGCTGCCAATCACTGGCCCCTCCTGGCAAGAGCACACCGTGAGCATAATGGCCACTCCTGTTGCATGGTCGCTCAACAGGCGCAACCCCTCAGCCCCCTCCTAAGTGTTGGCCACACGCTCATTCCTGTGCCTCGATTCCTATCTGCCTGCTTCCTTTCTTCTAGCACCAGCTCACTCGGTCGCTCTTGCTGTCCTTCTCTGCCCATTAACCTTAGTCATTTCTCTGTCCCGTTCTTTTTTTGATTTGTGCTGGCTCTCCCAATCGTACGCCACAGAAAACCGATGAAGCAACTGTGACAGACCACACTCTCACATGCAGGTGCATCTCACTTCAACTACCTCACCAGCCTTCCGCAGATGTGTGAGCATGCAAACCCACTGAGATTGAGCTGGCCATTATTTAAAAATGGGTAACTAATTTCCAAGCTGCAGGCCCACTATTCCAAATCACAAGTGTTCTGACCTTTTACTATGACATTTGAAATATGGCTCAGTTGCATCCTGTTCCATTGATAATCATCGAGATGTTTCTACATCTTGTTTGGAGTCCACTTGTGGTCAATTTAACTGATTGCACATGATTAGGAAAAGCACACATCTGTATATAGAAGGTCCCACAGTTGACAAAACTAAGCCATCAGGTTGAATAAATTGTCTGCTGTGCCTAGAGACAGGATTGTATCAAGGCACAGATCATGGGAAGGCTACAAAACATTTGTCAAGTATTACAGGCTGCCAAGAGCACAGTGTCCTCCATTATCCTTAAATGTAAGAAGTATGGAACCACCACAACTCTTCCAAGAGCCTGCTAGTGAGCAATCGGGGGAGAAAGGTGAATGGTGACCAAGAACCTGACGGTCACTCTGGCTGAGCTCCAAAGAACCCATTTGGAGAAGGGAAAAACTACTAGAAGGACAACAGTCACTGCAACACTCCATTAATGTGGGATTAATGGCAGAATGGCCAACCAACACATGAAAGCCTGGTTGGAGTTTGCAATAAGACAGCTAAAGGACTCTCAGACTACAAGAAACAAGATTCTGTGGCCTGATGAAACCAAGTTTGAATTGTTTGGCCTCAATTGGAAGTGTCATGTCTGAAAGAAGCAAAGCAGTGCTTATCACCCACACAATAACATCCCAGCATTGAAGCACAGTGGTGGCAGCATCATGCTGTGGGGTTGTTATTCGGTGTCAAGGACTGGAAGACTGGTCAGGATTAAGAGAAATCTGAATCCAGAAAAATACAGAGATATCCTTACTGAAAACCTGCAGAGTGCTCTGGACCTCAGACTGGGCCGAAGGTTTATCTTTCAACAGGACAGTCACCCTAAACACAAAGCAAAGACAACACAGGAGGGGCTTTGGGTCAACTCTATGGATGCCCTTGAGTGGCCCAGCCAGAGTCTAGACTTAAACCAAATGGAACATCTCCTGGAAAGACCTGAATAGAATTGTCTAGCAACTCTCTCCATTAAACCTAACAGAGCTTAAGTGGATGTGCAGAGAAGAATAGCAGAAAATCCCTAAATCCCGGTGTGTGACGCTTGTCACGTCCAAATCAAGAAGACTCCAGGTTGTAACCGCTGACAATAGGGGCTTCAACTGAGTACTAAGTAAAGGGTCTAAATACTTCCGTTTTTTGCTCTTAATAAGTTCACAAAAATTTCTAAAATCCCGTTTTCGATTTGTCATTCTTGAATATTGAGCATTGCTTGATGATGGAAAAAATGAATGAAAATCATTTTATCATAAAGCTGAAACATAGCAAAATGTATAAAAAGTGAAGGGGTCAGAAGACTTTCTGAAGACTCTGTACAGACGCTTTTGAAGCAGAACACTGTATTGGTCAGGTTTAAGTGAGCGTGCCCTCTACTAGACTGGCACTCCATTCAGCCCTTGAGCTCAATACTGGCAAGACATCATGTTTGTATGTTTTTATCATTAATATTGATAATTTATTTGTATGAACTTCTCCAAATCAAACTCCACATAGCTGATATTATTATTATTTGCTTCACCTTATCAGGGTTGGTAGCGAGATCCTGCCCCAAGTGGAGGAGTTCAAGTATCTCGGGGTCTTGTTCACGAGTGAGGGAAGAATGGAGCGTGAGATCAACAGGCGGATTGGTGCGGCATCCGCAGTGATGCGGGCGCTGCATCGGTCTGTCGTGGTGAAAAAGGAGCTGAGCTGCAAGGCGAAGCTCTCAATTTACCAGTCGATCTATGTTCCTACCCTCACCTATGGTCATGAACTATGGGTAGTGACCGAAAGAACGAGATCGCGAATACAAGCGGCTGAAATGAGTTTCCTCCGCAGGGTGTCTGGGCTTTCCCTTAAAGATAGGGTGAGAAGCTCAGTCATCCGGGAGGGGCTCAGAGTAGAGCCGCTGCTCCTCCGCATCGAGAGGAGTCAGATGAGGTGGCTCGGGCATCTGATCAGGATGCCTCCTGGACGCCTCCCTGGTGAGGTGTTCCAGGCACGTCCAACCGGGAGGAGGCCCCGGGGAAGACCCAGGACACGCTGGAGGTACTATGTCTCTCTCTCTATGCCTTGGGATTCTCCTGGAAGAGCTAGAAGAAGTGGCCGGGGAGAGGGAAGTCTGGGCATCTCTGCTCAAGCTGCTGTCCCCGCGACCCGACCTCGGATAAGCGGGAGACAATGGATGGATGGATGGATGGATGGATGGATGCTTCACCTTAACTCGTTACCTTTCAGCCTTACAGGATTGAATATAAGAAAAAAATCGGGAGTGGTCTCCCATGGACTTTCTCATATAGACTACTCAGATATGGGGATGGATATTTGTGGAGTAAACCGCAAGACAATGATTATATTTTTATATTATGTACATTAAAGAATCATCAACAACAAATCAATCAAATTTATAATATATTGAACAATTATTATAAACGTAAAGTTGAATAAATCTGACTCTGCAGGTGCATGAATAAAAAAGTAAGACTTCCGGCTAACAGAAATAGCTCAAAAATTGAAAGAAATCTACGTTTTCTACCTAATACTTGTATGCAAAATGTGGTTCACCTACAGTAAGTGAAAGTTTACTCAAGTTATTGTGCTTACATACATACACACACCCACACACATACACACACACAGACAATTCCAAAAAATTGTATTTTCAGACTCAGGGAGGTTTAAAATTCATCAAAATCTCGAAATTGAATTTTTGGACGAGTACAATTGTTTCTTTATGATACAGTAAATTGAACTCAGGGAGGTCTAAAACGTCGATTTATCAAAATCTTGAGGTCAAATATTTGGACAATTACAATACTTTCCCTATAGTTCATATATGAGAAAGTAAAAACGATAAATGGCCGCACACCACAGAGAAGTCCAGAGAAGAATGATTAGGCTGATTCCTGGACAGACAGGTATGAGCTATGAGGGGAGATTGAAGGAGTTCAGTCTTTTCAATTTAACCTAATCAAGTTGAAGAATTCACATGATTGAAGTGGGTAACACTTTAGTTTAGGTATTGCAAAAATACATCTATTACTCTTATGTAACAAGACCTTAAACGAGGCTTCTTTTGGTCTTTATAATACTTAGAACACATCAGTAGGTCGGTTATTCATGTCTGTGCAGTGTGGCATATTTGCATGATGGGAAGATTACTTGTTAATATGAAGGATTCACAGGTCTTACACAAAATGTGTAATATCAAGAGAACAGTGTCTCAGTTAGGCCACCTCAGACCACTTCAAAGTCATGTTTTGTTGGGAGATCACACTGTAGAGATGAACAAACACTATACTGATGCCTTGTAAATGTTATGAAGACCCAAAGAAGTGTTTGTTAAAGTCTTGTTACCTAATAGTAAATGAGTAATAGACGTATTTTCACAGTACCTAATCTAAAGCGTTACCTTGAGGGAGGAGGTTAGGAGCTTGCACTGATAGGGTGTTACCCCACCCACCACATGACAGACCACTGAGATTCAGACCCAAGTGCAGCAGGTGACACCTCAATACCTCACTGGAACACTGTGAGTTTTTTTTACAGTGGCTGGAGTGCCAATCCTGCCACCAACCCCTAAGTTTTCCCTGTAAATTGGAAGACCTGCTGGATGGAGCAATTACAGATTAAGGGCGCTGCTCACGCAACCAACGGAGTAGAGTCACTCCTGACGTTTATGGGATTTCAACCGGCTACCTTCCGATTTCCAACACAGATCCTGAGCCTCAGGGCCACCACTCAGCCATACTTTGAAGTGTTTTAAATTATGAAGGGAATTAGTACAGTGGAAATTGCCTGTTATTTTTCAAATAAGTCCAACAAGAACACGGAGACACAGTTGGGAACCTGTTAAGGGTAAATTTTGCACAAATATTAGAAAGTTTTTCTTCATACAGAGAATAATAGATATATGGAATAAGCTACCAAGTAGTGTGGTGGAGAGTAGGACTTTAGAGAATTTCAGATCTCAAGGTCATGGTATTTTGGAGAAATTCGGTGGATAGGATTGGCAAGCTTTGTGGTACTGAAGGGTCTTTTTTTGACGGGTACTGGCATGTGCCACCAAGCTGGTGCAGATGATTCCAAATGCAATGGCACAGTGAGTATTCAATAAGCAGAGGCAGGCACATGTCAATCCACTTTTCACATATAACTATATTGGCACCTTTTAGCAGCATGTATTATACTCAAATCCTTAATGCTTGCCTACCGAGTAGTCAACAGGTCAGTACTTAAGTAAATGAGGACACGTCTGAGGTCCTATTTTCCTTCTCGACCTCTCAGGTCTGCTGTTGAATGCCATCTGGTGATACCACCTCTGCAGGGCATCAGATCTCAGTCCAGACTCTTTACATGTGTAGCTCCTCACTGGTGGAACAAGCTGCCCACCTCAATTCCAGATTCTGACTCCCTCAATGTGTTTCAGAAGCAGTTGAAGGCCCTCTTGTTGGGTGAAGTTCTGTCTAACTGATATTAGCCATTAGATTTGTAGCTCGCTTATATTTTGTTCTGAGCTTCTCACTTGTGATGGTCAATTTTCTAACATTGTCCTGTACTTGTCCTTGTCCTTTACTTAGTTATGTTGATCTCATTTGTAAGCCACTTTGGATAAAAGCATCTGCTAAGCAAATAAATGTAAATATAAAAGAAACAGAAGGAACAATATAATAAGTAATCTGAATTTTAAAAGACAAACAGCAAAACAAACCAGAACTGACTGCTTTCAGAACAGAATCAGGAGTGTTTCCGGGCAGTAAAAACTTCATCTCTCAGCAGTCCCTTCAGTTGATCTGATTGGACGCCTGCTAAGGATGAAGGGGCTGCTGGGGACAAGAAGGCCAGCGTGAGTTTTAAAAGGGAGCCCGGTTATACAGAGTGGGGAGCTGTGTTGTGTCTGGAGTTACCTATCTGTTTTGTCTTTCCATTCTTTGCCTGTGGATTATTGTTCTTGTCCTGGATTATCTCCTGTTCATGTGTATGGACTGTCTGGTGTAGGCCTGCTGCGTGACAACTGAATTGGATTGTTTGTTGACCTTTGAAAAAGAAGCCCTCCTGATCCCATCAGTTTTCATCATCAGGATATACCGGAAGGACTGTTCTTTACGTACACTTACAGCGAGCTGATCTCTGGATTATTCAAACTTCATCATTTCACTACATCTGTTTCCGTTTCCTATGGACTTTGTTATGGACTTCATCGTGAGTGGTTTTTGTTAGTTGTTTATTGTTGTTTAATTTGTGTATATTGCATATCGCCGGAAAGGGAACTGGGGTGGGATTGTTTGGGTCCGTGTGGTTAGATTTCCTTTATTATTGTTTAATACATTTGTGAATTTCCGTTTTAATTCCGTTTGCTTTTTGTCTCTGTGAAGGAGTGTGAATGAGTTGGGCCAAGGCTGAATGCATTCCTGGGATCCCCACTGAAGAAATAAATAAGTCGCCATCTTCGGGCGTTATGAATCTTAGGTGCGTTGTAGACCACTATATGTACATAATAAACTAGAAACTTACAATATTTGGTTCAGATTGGGCAGTTTCTGTGTGGAATCTGCACACACTTATTCCCTGTGGGGGTCTGTGTGAGGCTTTCTCCACTGGTCCACTGTGTGTGTATAGGGGTTGGGCGCAGTGATCTGAGCTTGTGGCTAGTGCTGAAATGTCAAGGCTTGTGCTCTCCTTGACCCTGAACTAGACAGGGTAGAATATGGATGGCTGAAGGGATTGTCGTGGTTTTCAGTAATATGGAAATTTTGAAATGTAGAATGATTGATTTGAGAAGTGTTTTTTGGCTCTGTGTGTAAATTGCAGTATTTAACATTTCAAAATCTGGACACCGCTCTGTATGTCTGCCTGTTTCCACCAATTAAAAATATATTGTCTCAAAAAAACAAATTTCTTGTTTATTGCTTAACATAGCATTTATCTTATTAATGTGACATAACTATCTGGTTATTATAAAATGAGAACTCATTATTATCTCATTACAGCCAGAATCAGTATGTCTTCATAATGAAACGCTGACTCTTATTTATGACACACTGTGTGCTGAGGATTGGGCAGCATTGTGATACAGGCAGAGCACTGCTTCTGAACAACTGGGTCTGGGTTTAAATTCTCTCATGGTCTGTCCTGGTCCATAAGGTTTTTGTGCTGGTACTCTGGTATCCCATAGATATACAGTATGTGTTGAGTTACAAATCCATCATCTTGTTGAGCTGCTTTCTCCGTCAGATACAATCTGATCTTGACAGCATTGTGTAGAGTAAATCTGCAAGATCTAAAGACCATAGCAACTTGGTCACTGAATGATAGCTGGTCACCCCAAGTTTGTGAACAGACCTGGAAGGTGTTGGTAATAAGATAAAGATGAACTGGGATAATATCAAGGTTCATCTTTGCCAGGCTGAGGTGGTGTTTCTTCACCCAGAGCACAATATCAGTTGTAGGTGATACTGTGTGGTCCTCTAAAAGGGGAACAACGGGTACCATTACTTATCACTGGAATATCATTGATAGGAGGTACCACTGATAATGACGGTAAGGCCAGTTGAGGAGGTGTTTAGAAAGAAGAGGAAAGTGGGGGAAACCCTCATGGCTTGCCTGCTACACCCTTGATATCTCTCCATTCTAGGACACATGGTAGGATTTGCTCAAGAGGTAGGACACAAGCGACCTGAGGGCAGTCCCGGTGATGCTAAGTACAGAGAGGGTGGCAAGGAGGATCTGGTGGTTGACCATGTTTAAAGTAGAGAAGAGATCTTGCAGAATGCTTTTACTCAGCCAGGCATCTCCTAACAGGCCTATCCAGTGTGCTGGTGATATGGTGCCTTTTATGTCAATAGTGGGGTCAAAGATGGAATCACCCCTGGATGGGGGGCCAATGCTGGGTACACCTACTTCCATCAAAGCTCAAGAGGGTAATTCCATGTCAAATCCTCACACTTTTGGACATCATCGCCACAGATTTTAATGAAACTTGGCATGCTGATTTAGTCATATGGGTAACCCATGGAACTGAAATTGCATGTGTCTTGGATCAATATTAAAGGAGATTTAAGATAACAAATGTTTAACTTATTTGGGGGGGGATGATATAAGTTGCACAAAAATGGTTCCCATATTGTTTTGAAGCTCTTTTCCAACTCTACATTTTGCGTAAATACTATGCTATCCCCAAAATGAAAAATGATCTTACCATTAATTCTATTTTGTTTTAGTTACTTTGGCATTATTGTCTTTTTTATTCATTTTAACTGTCATTTTTATGTTTATTTCAATTAAAATGATATTTTCACTGCTAGTTCTGGCTTTATACTTAGTTTTCATGACTCCTAATAACCCCATACCATTCACTGATCACTGCTATTCAACAGCATTGTACGGAATTGTGGTTCTGATGCACACTTCAGAGAAGTTAATGATAGCTCAGCAAATACTCAAATATCAAAAGCCAAATTTTCCGGAGATGCTCCTGACATTATAAGATAGCTTTCGTAAAAAATTGACCAATTTTAAAATGTAGGTTTTTTCGCTATTCACTTTGTAATATAATTACTCATAACATGGTCATTTTTCATTTTAGGGATAGCATAGTATTTACACAAAATATAGAGCTGGAAAAGAGCTTTAAAATGATATGAGAACCATTTCTGTGCAACTTCTATTTAGGGAGATATGGCCAGTGTTACACATGTGCACATGGGGTGCAGCTAAAGGGCTGAAAAGAAGGTAATTCCCGATCGAACCAGGGGGTGGCAGAGTGCATTAATCCTTTCTCTTGTCTCCCCGCAGACCAAATGCGGGAAATTCCTCCTGGCTCCCATGAAGACGTCACTTCTGGTTCCACCTTCTAAGAGGTCACAGCCTAATGACCTCATTTCCGGTTCCTGTCCCAAGAGCCCTCCTCTTTCTGCCGTCCAACTATATATCCTCAGTGTTTACTGAGCTGTGCATTTCTGTTTTGGACTCTTGTCTGTAAAGACCATTTTCTCAACCTTTTTTCACATTTGCAGTCAATTCTCATGTATACGGGAGGCTGCCCCAAACCTCTTTGTGTGTCAAGGCTTGATTATTTGCCACACCAGTCAAACCCATGACCACTCCCCCCTCCCAATAAGGTCACAATTTGTTAGCTTAAATCTCCCTTAATACTGATCCAAGACACATGCAGTGTCACTTCCATGGGTTACTCACATGACCAAATCAGCATGCCAAGTTTCGTTAAACGATAAGTTCCAAAAGTGTGGTGATTTCACATGGAGTTACCCAATTCAGAAGAACCAATTGACCCTACTGAAGTCACAGCAATGTGGGGGAAACCATAGTTCCTGCAGAAAAACACACAAAGACATGAGGAGAAAGTGCAGATTCCATATAATGGACAGGCTGGGAGTAAAATTCAAGATTCTGCAGATGTAGACTACCAGCGTTAAACATGGTACCACCATGAAGCCCCTGTATAAGGAGTGCAATATATTACATTAGTAATGTGATGGGAATGTGAGTACTAGGCTTATTATTCTATACGAAGATCTTTCTCCCTCATATCACATTAAGTAGGTAAGATGTCTCAGTGACTAGGCAGGCACAGCAAAGTGGCTTTAGCACAAGCCAGCAGTGACTTGTTATGTTATAAAGGACCCTCCACAGTGCTATGTGTGCACTGCAGCAAGACATTCACATTCATTTCTACTATGTAAAGTTCCGGTATGTCTGTTGTATAGGCAAAACCCTTACATTATTGTTCAGATTGGCTGTTATGCTAACCTTTCACCTGTATAGACTTCAGATTTTCTGCTTGGGTCGCTACAACCATGTAGGCCTGTAGGTGAAACACAAGGTTACAAGAAAAAAAATGCAGGCAGACACATTTCTGCTCAGGAAGTGACAAGTTTCCAATACTGTGACAGGTCATTTGCATTGTCCTTCGAATAAGTACTGACATGGCATGGGAATTGGAGAAGGGTCAGAGTCGAGGTGTCTGGGGACAGGTGGAGGGGACTAGGGGTTCACTGGTTTGCCCTGTTGTCTTTGTGCATCAAATTGTAGTTTGTAATGCTCCTCAGATGAAAATACTTTCTGCCTCCAATGTATTTCTTCTGTGGTTTAGTTTAGCCATTTTCAGCTCAGCTTACACTAGTTTGCTTACTGGACCCAATAAACTTGAACTGGATTTGACAGGTTTGTTGGATATGGATGCATATCATTTTCTAAGCCTACCTAATCCTGAGTAGGGCTGCAGAGCTCATGAACTTATCCCAGCAAGCACAGGGTGCAAGGCAGGATCACAGGGTGCCAGTCCATTGCAGGGTGAACACACTCAAACACACACACAGTTGGTGCCAATTTAGCAATACCAAACAGATGGATATTATTAAAATAATAAATAGAAGGCTCTAAGGGTGTTGATGGAAAAGTATAGAGAAGACCATATGACAGGGTGCCTCGAGAGGAGCTGTGGTATTGTATGAAGTACGTAAGAGTTGTACAGGATATGTACGAACGAAGTGTGACAGTGGTGAGGTCTGCCGTAGGAGTGACAGATGCATTCAACGTGGAGGTGGAATTACATCAGAGATCAGCTCTGAGCCCTTTCTTATTTGCAATGGTGATGGACAGGTTGACAGATGAGATTAGACAGGAATCCCCGTGGACTATGATGTTTGCTGATGACATTGTGATCTGTAATGATAGTAGGGAGCAGCACAGGGTTGAGGAGACCCTGGAGAGGTGGACATATGCTCTAGAGAGGAGAGGAATGAAGGTCAGTAGGAACAAGACAGAATACATGTGTGTAAATGAGAGGGAGGTCAGTGCAATGGTGAGGATGCAAGGAGTAGAGTTGGTGAAGGTAGATGAGTTTAAATATTTGGAATCAAAGTACAGAGTAACGGGGATTGTGAAAGAGAGGTGAAAAAGAGAGTGCAGGCAGGTTGGAATGGGTGGAGAAGAGTGTCAGGAGTAATTTGTGACAAAAGGGTACCAGCAAGAGTGAAAGGGAAGGTCTACAGGACAGTAGTGAGACCAGCTATGTTATATGGGTTGGAGACGGTGGCACTGGCCAGAAAGCAGGAGACAGAGCTGGAGGTGGCAGAGTTAAAGAAGCTAAGATTTGCATTGGGTGTGATGAGGATGGATAGGATTAGAAATGAGGACATTAGTGGGTCAGCTCAAGTTGGACAGTTGGGAGACAAAGTCAGAGAGGTGAGATTGTGTTGGTTTGGACATGTGCAGAGGAGAGATGCTGGGTATATTGGGAGAAGGATCCTAAGGATAGAGCTGCCAGGGAAGAGGAAAAGAGGAAGACCTAAGAGAAGGTTTATGGATGTGGTGAGAGAGGACATGCAGGTGATGGGTGTAACAGAACAAGATGCAGAGGACAGAAAGATATGGAACAGGATGATCTGCTGTGGCAACCCCTAGCGGGAGCAGCCAAAAGAAGAAGAAGAACTAGAATGCTGCAGTATCTTATTAAGTGTTATTATTCCACTTAGGTATTTATATATCATTTGAACATGCATGTTATGAAAGGAAGTAAACAAAGTACAGACTGACTGAGGTCTAAGTGATTTATTCAATGAATAGAAGCCACATTTTCATGCCATACTTTGAAGATCTGGCTGTATGATGTTAACACACAGCGTTATCTTTGCTTTGAGACACTGATGCTACAATTTGCTATGAAAAGTGTCACTGTGAAAGGGAAATGCTCACTGTGCCAATGCTAGGTTTTCACTCCCTTTGGCACTTTTTCACATTTTGTGATGTTACACAACATTGTTATACAACATGGCATCACTTTGGATTTCATTTGAGTCTTCTGACACTGATCAACAGAAAAAGACTCTTTAAAGTTAAAATGTAAATGGATCACTGCAAGGTGATGTAAATTAATTACAGATATATAACCGATCACATAAGTACTCATCCCCTTTAATATGAACCCCCTAAATCATCACTGGTGCAGCCAATTGGTGTTAAAAGTCAAAGAATGAGTTCAATGGAGATGAGCTTTCTGGGGATTTAGTTTAGTCAGTAAGTCAGTCATTATACAACCTGATATATCCTAACACAGGGTCATGGGGGTCTGCTGGAGCCAATTCCAGCCAGCACAGGGCGCAAGGCAGGAAAAAATCCCGGGCACGGCACCAGTCCACTGCAGGGCACACAGACACACACACCAACACACCAAGCACACACTAGGAACAATTTAGAATCGCCAATGCACCTAACCTGCATGTCTTTGGACTGTGGGAGGAAACCGGAGCACCCGGAGGAAACCCACGCAGACACGGGGAGAACATGCAAACTCCATGCAGGGAGGACCCGGGAAGTGAACTCCTTACTGTGAGGCAGCAGCGCTACCACTGCGCCACCATTCTGCCTGCAGATTTAGTTGATTGTCATCTAAATGCTCCTGTATGTCGAAAGGCCAATTTGTGGTGAGTCAGTATGGTGACAGAATGAAGACAAAGGAACAGGTCAGGCACCTCCATGAAAAGGTGATTGAAAAGCACAAGTCAGGGATGGAGACAAGATGATATCCAAATCTCAGAAAATCCAGTTAAATCAACCATTAAGAGATGGAAACAGAGTGGCAGAGCTGTAAATACATCCACAAAAAATGAGTGAATGTGCAAGAAGAAGACAAGTGAAGGAGGCCACCAAGAGCCCTGTGAGAAGTCTAAGGAGCTACAAGCTACAGCAGCTGACAATGGGGAGTCAGTGCAGACAACACTGATGCCCAGTGTGCTTCACCAGTCACAGCTCTATTGAGAAATATCCAGCTGCAGTCAGGGCAATTGGAGGCCTCCGACGGATCGGAGCACTTCAGACACTATGAGGCCGGAACCTGTTTATATCGCATACACAGAAATGCAATTGCCTGTTTTGAGATCCCCCCCAATGGGACGACATATAGAAGTGTGACTTCCACGTCTGTTGAGGTTTGGTTGTCCGTTGCCAAGGCAACTGCAGATTCGCAGTGCCACAGAAACAACTACAAGCTGACTGCTGGCACACAAAGCGCCAGTCGCCCGATGGGTGATTCAGGGAACATCATAACTAGGCCACTGACCTGGCCCCCGATCCTGCCTGTTTGCTATGTCTGTGTATAGGAGAATGGTAGATCCTGCTACCATAAATAACCTTGCAGTTCCTGTTTCGAGTTAAATAAAGCTGGTTTTGCTAAAGGGTGCAAGACACCGACTCATGTGTCACAATATACTGCATATAAAACCAATAACAAAAGATGCATACATTCTGTGCTTTTGTTTCGGATACAGAACTGTCAGATCTTGATAGTTTAGAAGTTTAACAAATGCTGAATACACAGGCCTCAAAATTACCAAATCCACTGGTTTGAGAGCAAGAGCTAAAAGGAATCTAAATCGACATGGGGGCGTGTAATGTAGGCATTATTACTGGTTTCTGGGAAGTCGGTGGAATCGAAAGAGATGCTGCTGACAGGGGTGTCAGGGAACTCAGAATGTCTCAGGTCGCTGAATCTGTCCGAGGCTTCAGACAGTCTCATCTGCAGCTGTGACTCTATTGGAGAGTGGCAAAGATAATACCACTGTTAATAATAAATGTACGTGACACCTCGGCAAAAGGTACATGGAAAAAGGTTTATGGTCTAATGAGACCACAATCGAACTTGTTGATTATCAGACTAAACGCTGTGTTTGACACTGGCACATTATCAGTAGCACAGCATCCTCACTGTGAAGTATAGTGGTGGTAGCGTCATGCTCTGGGGAGGCTCTTCTGCAACAAGCGCTGCATGACTTGTGAGGTTAGAAGGTTAAATGAATTCAACAAAAGACAGGGAAATCCTAAGTGGATGTGTAATGTGTATGTTGGTCCACCATACTGACTCACCACAAGCTGTTTTTTCCATATACAGATGCATTTATACTTCAATCAATTGAAACCCAGACACTAGTTCTGGGACTTCTAAAGCCAGTGATGATTTAAGGGTCTGAATACTTATGCCAGCAATTATTTTGTGTTATATATTTGAAACTAATTTAGACCCGTTTTCACTTTGACATTAAAGAGTCTATTTCTGTTGATAAATGTCAAAAAAGCCAAGTGAAATCCACTGTGATTCAGTGTTGTATAACAATAAAATGTCAGACCTTTCACAGGGCAGTGAGTACTTGTATTGGCACTGTATGTAACATGCAATGGGGGACACTTTAAATAATGATAAAAAAAAGTATATCAATACTCCTCACTTCGTGTTCCATTTCTTACTATCGTCCTGTTTTTAAATCACACAAGTCCATGGAAATGACAGCCCAGTAAGAGAACTGAATTGGATCAAAGTCTAAGTATTCTGCAGTGCTGCTATTTTAATAACCTTCATTTCCGTTGTTGTCTGTACAGTTTATGATCACAGGGTCAATACTTTATTTTCTGTTTGATTTGCTTGTTGAGTGATTCCTACGCAGTCTGAAATGTATACTGGACTCTCAAGCATTCATTAATCAATCAATGTGTAACGTGGTGTATTTCAATTAGTGAATTTCAATTTATCGATCAAACAGGGCCTTTCCTATCACTCTGTCTATCCATTTTTGATTTTGCAACCACTCTATCTATCTATCTATCTATCTATCTATCTATCTATCTATCTATCTATCTATCTATCTATCTATCTATCTATCTATCTATCTATCTATCTATCTATCTATCTATCTGAGTATTTCTTTGAGTGAATCTTCGCCACTTCCTTTTCCAGAAGTGTGTGACTCCATGTGGGTACGACATCTCCTGCCCCTTTGTCCCAGAGTCTGCTTCCTTTCCTTACTCAGCTTTGGTTCTATCTATCTATCTATCTATCTATCTATCTATCTATCTATCTATCTATCTATCTATCTATCTATCTATCTATCTATCTATCTATCTATCTATCTATCTATCTATCTATCTATCTATCTATCTATCTAATACTGTAACACAATGGCACCAACACTGTCCCAAGTTCAAATAATAACTTATTTTTTTCACATAATTTCACACAGGTTATTCTCAAGCACAATTCCTTTTTCACTTCTCTTTCTTCCTGTCCTTTCATTCCCCCATGTGACCTTCATCCTCCACTTCTTGACTCTGACTCCCTGAATGACTGTGAGGTGACTCCTTTTCATACAAGACTTGGGAATACTTTTGGTGCTGGGGAATTTCACCCAAGTTAGGCAGAAGCTCCCCACAATAGGAAGAGCTTTTTTTTGGCAGCACCCTTTGGTGGCTCCCAGGGACCCCAACAGGTTTGCCCTTTGAGACTACTGGTCCCTTGATGAGTTGTCCAAATTGGGAGCCGATGGGAGAAGCAGTGGAAACTCTTATGTTGAGGGATAAACTGTCCAAGTCCATCCATTACACCCCAACTGATTGATAGACAGACAATCAATCAATCAATCAATCAATCAATCAATCAATCAATCAATCAATCAATCAATCACTCTGTCTGTCTGTCTGTCTGACTGACTGTCTATCTGTCTATCAATCTATCTGTCTGTCAGTCTATCTGTCTGTCTATCTATCTATCTATCTATCTTTAAAATATTTAGCATCTTATAACTCTTGTCTTTCATACAGCACCTATCACACTTTCTCCTTTTCTGTCTCTCTCTAGAGCTTTCAAGAGTAATACAACACAAATAGTGACAATGGTACATCAGAAAGTCACCTCCGTTTTATGTAGTTAACTAGCTGTATGTGGCCTTCGGGACAAAAAACAACCCAAAGGTTCCCGAGCAGTTTTACTACATTGGTGAGCTTGCAGAGGAGTTAGCTACTGTAAGTGGGCTGGGACAGGTCGTATTGCCCGAGACGGATGTGTAGTCGAGTGCAGTTGTGGCACAAATTGAGGCTGGAACCTGTCTGAGACAAACATATGGTAGCTCACTGTGTGAATGTATAACCTGCATGTACCACAAAGCTGAGTGTGTCTGTTTAGGGTGAATGAGAAGTGAGGTGCATGCAAGCGACAAAAAAATGATAAAAGTACAAGAATGCGTCATCTTACTAAATGCAAGTCAGTCTTGTATGAGCTTCTACATCTTTTATAGAATTCACACCAACTGCTGTGGCTGTGGTTGAGCATGAGCAGAGCGAACACACACACACATCTTTCGTAGTGTGAACTGAGGTGCATGCAAGTGTTGAAAAATGTAAAAGTGCATGCATGTGCCATCCAGTGGCTGTGGTTGAGCATGAACAGAGTGGACGGCTCCATACACACACATACAGGTCTTTCGTGTTTATATGTCTAATGAACAAAACACACAGTTCTTATCAGGAATTGTTGGCAGTAGCAGCAATGTTGAAGCTTGGAACTGCACAAGGATTCCTGGCTGTATGAATATAAGAGCTGTTGGCTTTTCATTCTTTAATTCATTCATTCATCTCCTGCGGTGGGCTGGCACCCTGCCCGGGGGTTGTTCCCTGCCTTGCGCCCTGTGTTGGCTGGGATTGGCTCCAACAGACCCCTGTGACCCTGTAGTTAGGATATAGCAGGTTGGATAATGGATGGATGGATTCATTCATCTCCATGCTTCGGTGGACTACTTGATGCATGATTTCTAGCCAGAGTTGCACACATCATTTCATTTTATTTCCTTCACTTTTAAATGATGCACCCATCAGCTTTCCTTTTTCTGTGTCTCAGATGTCCTTCACCGTCACTCGTCCGTTGCCATTAAAGCTCGATGAGTGGACATTTCAGATGGCCCTTTAATGGTATTAACTTTGATTAGGATGCTCTATCTGCCCTAAAACGTATGTCTGCTACTAGCGCCATGCATCCCCATTTGCACACTAGCAAATTACATTAAGCATGCACTAATATATTTTAAGGCCAGTAATCTTCGTTTGAAATGGATAGTTTAAAATGAACGTGGGCAGAAATATTGTGCAGATTCATATCCATAACAAAGGCTATTAAAATGTAATTTGTCAGTGAAACAATCACTGGACATGTTTATTAAAGTAATCTGTTTGATGTGGTTTTAATCATACTAATTTGAATGCTAAGTCTGCTGCAAATACAGTCTTAGAAAATAACAATATTCATTTATTCATAATTTTTCTCAAGTAGGCTGTTGCTTGTTAGAAAAACTAAGCTCCTTGGTTGCCAAGAAAGCTGCATGTACGTCATATTTATAAAGGGACTACCTATGAAGGAGAAAATGGGATGAAATGAGATGAAATTAGGGTGATAAGACATCCCAAATTTATACAGCACAGCCTATTCCCTCAAAAGTGCCCGTGATGTGGGAAGAGGCAGTGAGCAAGTGTTTGGTGTACTATTTTGTATTCTTTTTTATATTTCTCTATAGTGATAAACCATGTGTTAGAAAACCTTTACTGTATTCAAGAGTAAATTTCTCCTCTAATTGTTCAGTTAGTAGATAATCAAAAATTGTCTGGTTTGCTTGCCACACTATCGGCCAGAATGGGTCACAAAATGAATTTCAGGTCGGCTAGCTTGATAACTTATCGACCATAACACCTTAACATCAAGCTGGGACCTTCAAAGGCCAAATGACACATTCTACCCAAGTCCCAGCCCCAGGCCACAAGTAGAACATTGATTGGTAGAAGGTTCGAGAGCATAGGTTGTACATGAGAGGAGATGACAGAACCATAGACACAGTCAACTCTGGTTCATCCTAAGGTGACCACTGGTGTTGATCATTGAGATTCATCAGAGAATTTTCACAGTGAATTTTCCTAAGTTGGCTGGTGAGTCTTCATTAGGTTTCATGTGTCTGCGATGAGAGTGGAAAATGTGCTCCCAGATGTTAGATTGGCAGAGATCTGGTTACTGGTATTGATGTGATTTTATTTGCATATTTAATTTTTTACTATTTACATTTCCATCATCATTTTGTGTCATGGGAGCTGTGATGGACGGCTGGGGCTCATGCCTAGTCGGGACGCCTGGAGGATAGAAGGACCAGGAGAGGAGCAGTACCTCCCCTAGAACACCAGAAGGCAGCCACCCTGGTGGCCACCACCAGGGGGCGCCTGGATGTCACTCTCTGTCCTTTCCTTCCTCTCTCTTTCTTTCTTTTCTCCTGCCACCTCCACTCCTCTCCTCGCAAGCTCCGTTCTCTGCCTCCCGACTCTGGCTCCCCTAATGGAGTGAGGCGCCCCCTTTTATAATGCCCCGGATGTGCTCCAGGTGCTCTGTGATGATCTTCCGGCAGCACTTCCTGGTGTGGCAAAAGTGCTGCATGGGAACCCGGAAGCACTCTGGGTGTACTTGGTTCCTGTTCCAGGAAGTGCTGGAGTGCAAGGCTCTATAATCATCTAGGCAACCCCTGGCAGTGGCCATGGGCTCCAACAGGGTTGAGCTTATAAGCTCTGATCCTGTGGCCATGATGCAAACCAGGGCGGCAGCCCTCTCGTGTCCCCGGGGAGGTATTGTCCCTCTCCCGGTCCTCCCACCTGCCAGGCATCCGCCACAAAGACCATTCAAAGTCACGTTCTCTCAAAAACACTGCCCACTGCTTTGTGTGGAAGCAATAGTCCTTGTAAATTAAAGGCTTAGCACCACTTTTTATAATAAATTATTTCAGTACGTCATGTCTGTTGGGCAGCACATTGTTTAATGCTGCTACCTCACAGAAACAACATCCTGGATTCAAATCCCATGGAAGGTTGTTTGTGTGACATCTGCGCATTTCCTTGAGGTACTTTGATTTTTTTCTCCTTTTTTCCCCCAAAGACACACTTGTTAGGTTAAATAGCTGACTCTACATTGTAGATGTGTGCATCAATGGGCTCAGAGATGGAACTGGTGACCCGTCCTGGGCTGGTTGCTGCCTTGCTCCTGATGCTGCGGAAATAGGCCCCAGTCCCTTGTGACTCCAAATTGGATCAACTGGGACATCTCTTATACTATGTTACACATGGCTTCCAACAGGGACCCCACATGCTTATTTTCTCCACCATCTTGCCAACTGGAGTTGTTACTTTCCAATCCTCCCTGGCCATCTGACCACAGTTTGTAATTAAGCCTGGACATTAGATAGATAGATAGATAGATAGATAGATAGATAGATAGATAGATAGATAGATAGATAGATAGATAGATAGATAGATAGATAGATAGATAGATAGATAGATAGATAGATAGATAGATAGATAGATAGATGAACTCTGGTAAATCCTATCTATCTAGATGAACTCTGGTAAATCCTATCTATCTAGATGAACTCTGGTAAATCCTATCTATCTATCTATCTATCTATCTATCTATCTATCTATCTATCTATCTATCTATCTATCTATCTATCTATCTATCTATCTATCTATCTATCTATCTATCTATCTATCTATCTATCTATCTATCTATCTATCTATCTATCTATCTATCTATCTCAAAAAACACCTGTTGTTCAAAACCAAGACCCAGGCCTGACCCTCCCAGCAGTTACAACTTCATATCCACACTTGTTTTCACTGACCAATCAGGAAGAAGAACTAAAATATCGACACATAAAAATGACGCTAGAACAGATTGGTCCTAGACAAGTCCTTACGGTTGGGCTGACATAACTTGAAGACTACACAGTCTGGGAGAAGAGGCTAATGTGTGCCCCATCTCAATGACAATGTCAGTTTATTTCTGTAGCACCTTAAAACCAAAGTTAAACCAAAGTGCTGCACAGCATAATAAAATATAGCAATCTGAAAAAAAACAACACTTTAAAGCAAATAAAAGTAAAATAATCAAAATACATGCAACAAAACACATTGATAATAAAAGGAACAGCTCAAGAACCCAGAACAGCCTTGGTAAACAAATAGGTCTTGTGCTGGGCCTCAAATGCACTAAGCGAGGAGGCAGCCCTAATAAACAAAGGCAGACTGTTCCTAGGCCGTGGGGCAGCTACTGAAAAGGCACAGAGTCTCCTTTTCGATTTCAAACAAGAATGGGGAGTAGTCAGAAGTGCTTGCCCTGAAGAACTTAAATACCTTGAATGTGATGCTGCACAAAGCAGCTGCGTGAGATAACAGCAAGCCTTGTAGACCAGGAGCAAAACCTTTAATTGAATTCTGTACCTAACGGGGGAGCCGATGGAGTGAAGCTAACACTGGCAAAATTCAGCGTCTCTTCTTAGTACCAGTGAACCTTTTAGCATCTGCATTCTGTAATAATTGCAGTTGAGACAACGCAGACTGATTAACACCAAAGTAAAGGACATTTCAATAATCCTGTCAGAAGGTAATGAAGATACAAATGACTATCTCTAGGTCTTTGAAAGAAAGAAAAGATCTGAGCTTAGATTTTAGTGTAAAAAAACTTAAAAATGGTTCTTAACAACCAAATTTATCTGACTGACAAATGAGCTCCAAATCAAGAATAAAACCCAAACTCTTCACAGTCAAGCTGGTTATAATCAGGGCTTTGGTTGTGATGGTACGTGTCGATACAGTGTACTGGCACCTCGGCCATGTCATTTACTACATATTAAATGGTTCTGTAATCAAATGTGTGCTTTCCAGATGTGTATATTTTTACCTGCTGCTGTGTGGTCTACATTAACTGGTTCAGGTATGTGCTACGTTCGCCATATTCCTTAATGGCCTTTTTGATCCTTTTTGGTTTTACTAAAATGCTATCCCTGCTTAGTAATTCCATGGTGACGTTACTGCACTGCCATTGTTGTTTTTGTTGTGGTGCTGTCAACAGTTAAAGTGTAATAGTAACTTAATAATTAGTTCAAAAATATCAAACGTGTACATATGTGCAATTACTAATAAGGTTTTATTTAGTTTATAAGTACTAGAAATCCATTTGATGGAAGCATGGAAAAAGTTTGGATTTTTCTTTAAAACTCAATTAAATGAAGCATTGATTGCTTTACAGGACTACATAACAATTTTTTGGTAGAATGCAGAACTTGTTAACTTGAGGTTGATATTCTTTGATTTTGGAAGTTCTTTATTTGTCATTTTAAACTGTCTAGCACAATATTATGCAATACGGTACACTTGACAATTTTTCAGTTTCAAGTTTTAAACAGTATGTTTCACCAAATAAGCAAAACATGTAGCACAAGGGGTGGGTGGCACAGTGGCACAGTGGGTAGCATTGCTGCCTTGCAGTATGGAGACCTGGGTTCGCTTCCCAGGTCCTCCCTGCGTGCAGTTTGCATGTTCTCCCCGTGTCTGTGTGGGTTTCCTCCGGGTACTCCAGTTTCCTCCCACTGTCCAAAGACATACAGGTTAGGTGCATTGGCGATCCTAAATTGTCCCTAGTGTGTGCTTGGTGTGTAGCTGTGTGTGTCTGTGTGCCCTGTGGTAGGCTGGCGCCCTGCCCAGGGTTTGTTTCCTGACTTGCGCCCTGTGTTGGCTGGGATTGGCTCCAGCAGACCCCCGTGACCCTGCAGTTAGGATATAGTGGGTTGGATAATGGATGAATATAGCATAAGGGGTGGGCGGCACGGTGGCACATTGGTAGCACTGCTGCCTCGCAGTATGGAGACCTGGGTTCGCTTCCTGGGTCCTCCCTGCGTGGAGTTTGCATGTTCTCCCCGTGTCTGCGTGGCTTTCCTCCGGGTGCTCCGGTTTCTTTCCACTGTCCAAAGACATGCAGGTTAGGTGCATTGGTGATCCTAAATTGTCCTTAGTGTGTGTGGGTGTGTGTGTGTGCCCTGTGGTGGGCTGGCGCCCTGCCTGGGATTTGTTCCTGCTTTGTGCCCTGTGCTGACTGGCATTGGCTCCAGCAGACCCCCGTGACCCTGTGTTAGGATATAGCAGGTTGGACAATGGCTGACTGTAGCGCAAGGACTCTTGTTCTCTATATACCTTCACAATACCACAAGCTGGATCCAAACACAATGTATGTGTACCGCCACTTCTCTGTGGCACTGGCTATAATACTCCCAAAACCTAAATTCAAATTCTTGACTTTATCCATATTGCTGGTCCCAAAAATGACACGAAATCATCAAGAAGGTTTGCGGCAGACACCCGTATATTGTTCCTTGGCTGCAAAAACAGTTTAAATTGATCAGAGATGTTCACAGATACGAGTCCAAAACAGAACTGAATGCATAGTATCAAAGATGGCATCTTTATTAGCCAAGAACGGAAGTGACGTCATCAGTGGCACTGTGACCCTGCAGGATTTCCCATGGATGGTCTGCAAGGGATTCAGAGGGACTGTCAGTGAACCTCACCCTCCCCTGGTCTGGCATATAATTAATATCATTCAGGCCCTTTAGCTGTCTCCCAATCACACGTGTGCGACATGCCAAAAACAGTTAGATCACTTTTGTTTTCAAAGCTGTCTGCCATCCAACACTCAGTAAGGGACTCGATTTGTTGAGCATCCTCAGAGGTCTGTGGTTCATGATGCTTCCTACATGAAATGCTTCTGTAGGACACCCCTCCATAGACAGAGGGGCTACAATTTGCCAGAGAGTAACACATATAAAAAAAATAAAGGAGGCTAGCAAGATGAAAGTCTAAAAACTGATCAAATGGAGGTGTGGGGGGATACAATAGTCCAGCTACTATCAGCCAATCATTGGAAGCAAAGTGACAAAGGGGCTCTCTCATTATTTGGCCCAGTCTCTTTAAAAGCTAACACTGTCAGTGGCATTTAGACAGCAAACAAGACAGTATGAACACGGACAAAAAGGGAGAGTACAGCGTAATACAGGTCATATGTAACTTTTGTTGTGGTTATTTATTTGACTGTGCAGGGATCCCAGAAATTTAGGGACAAAGAGCACAAGAAGGAAGACTGGAGCACTGCTAAGTTTGTGATAGGACAGGCGGGTCTTTTTCAGCCTCCTAACCTCTCATATGTGATCTCCTGATTTCAATGGCCTAATCGGCCTAGTGGTGCGATTATACCCACTAATGGTGTACTCGACGTGAGAGCAAACCAGGAGAGTTCCAGTTACACAAACTCTAGAAGTGCGGATTGAGAAGGAGTGCTTCAAGCTAAACCTTGTGCCTCTGACTTTCTTTTATGTTTCTCGGCATGGAAGTAAATTTAACTCTCTTCCGTGGAGAGCTCCAGTACCTAGATCAGGGGTCCCCAACTCCAGTCCTGGAGGGCCCCAGTGGCTGCAGGTTTTTCTTCTAACCCTTTTCTTAATTGGTGACCAAGTTTTGCTATTAGTCAACTCCTTTTCCTTTCATTTTAATTGACTTTTCTTTTAAGATTTGTTCCCCTGATCGTTTCTTTGAGTTGCTTCATTTCTTTCCTTAAATGGCATCCAAACAGAAATGGAATGTGAAGTGAGTGAGCCAAGAGAAGACCAACTAAGTCAGGGCCTCAAACTCCAACCCATTTCACTCCAACCAGTTGCTTAATTAGGCTCTGATTCTTGTCGTTAATTAAACTCGTTCTTTAATTCCATGGCTTGTTGCTGCTCTCATTGTGCAATAGCAGATATTTCTGAAATTGTTGATTTTCTCTTTTCTAAGAGCGCTGGTAAAATGTTTTGTGGGCCTGAGCAGATCGACATTCCTGAGACCTTCACCTTTCTTTATTTTCAGATACGGTATAATGGACACATCATACCATGGTCATGTTTTGGCTCTTTTTGTGCCTCATTATTTTTCACAGCTAATTAAGGAAAAAGAAACAATTAAGGGGTCCGAGTCTCCAAGAGCAAGTCAATTAAAATGAATTCAAAAGACGTTAATTAGCAGCAAAAACAGGTCACTAATTAAAAAAGGGTTAGAATGAAAACCTGCAGCCACTGGGGCCCTCCAGTACCGGAGTTGGGGACCCCTGACCTAAAGGGACCTAAACTCTCCATCCCTCTGCACCAAACCACTGGTTCCAGGTCCCTTCCCACTTATGACAAGGCTAATAATAGATCTACTGATGTTGGATAGTTCTCACCTTGTACCTGATTCTGTTAAGGCACCAGCTTCTGGAACTTTGAAATGCCTAAGTGGTTTGGACGGATGTATGGACAGACGGATTGATGGGCATGGATTCTCAGACTGCCCAGATTTTGCCTGACTTTATTCCATCATGCATGCCATTAGCATTATGTACATAATGGACGCTGGCCTAGTAACAGCATTCTGTTTTCCTCACAGCAGTCCTCAGCATATCTGCCATACTTAATCTAACTGCCAGGGAATACTAGCGTGACCTATTGTTCTACACATGCGCCTCATAAATCACAGAACAAGGCTGTGATTAATGAGCAGCCTATCGACAACCATATAGAAGTTTGCAGATGGCAAAGGGTCGCTGGAGGAGCACTTTTCAGAAGTTAGATGTCAGCTTCTCTGAACAGCTGAGGACCCAAAATGATAGTACTAGGGAGAAAAGGGAGAATATGTGGTAGACATCAAGTGATTTACTGAGGGGTAGATTAGGTAAATCGCACAACGTCTAATCACAAGCCACTTCTGACAAAGGGTCCCGAGGTCGGGCAGAGAATCCTTCACAATAAGAGGCTCACCCTTTCCCGCTTTCAGGTAGGCCCATTTCTGCCAACAATTACAGAAAATGGTTAAGAAACTCCTACCTACTGCAGAATTGTATGAAATGAACTTTTCTTCTTATATAATTGTATGGGACAATTTGAGTTTAGATGACTAGTATGAGAAATGACAAAAATAAACTTTGCCTTTGATATCCTTGTTGTGTTTTTTCACTTCCTTGCCTCGAGTCTTTCTTTGACTCCATAGCTATTCTGTCATCCTGGGGCATTTGTAATGCCCTCCGCCTCCATAGTATACTTTGGATATGTCTTACATTTAGCTGTAGACCATCACCATCGTCAGTCTTTGCAGGAGGAGGTTGTAGTGAGAAGTCAAGCAAAATGAAGGGGCCTGAGTTGCCTTGCATATTGTAATCTTTTTAGTTAGCCAGTAAAAGGTGTCATTTTGCTTGACTTCTCACTACATCCATAATGGCTAACATGGTACAACACCCTTGTACTACGGGAGGTAGTTGGAAACATGTGCTGATACCACACACTACCCGGATTGGGACCTGAGCGCAGCCATGCAACAGGTGACACACTGGAACAGTGTGAGGTTTATTTATTTATTTATTTCTTCAAGCATTGTATTGATTTTATTAAAATCAAATAACATTCCATATAAGCAAGTCCAGTTTAACAAAACTAGGTTTGAAACAAATCAAACCCACCAATGAGAAATAGAGCTAGGCCAGCAGAGCAAAACTTTAAACTAGTAAAAATAAGTAAATAGATACATTAATAAATGAATAAAAATAAATAGAATAGAAAACAGGGGAGAGAATCTACTTCTTCAATTTAAATGCTTATTCTAAAATGTTATTGATTAGTTAAGTATTAGATAAGTTTTGAAAAAGTTCTGTACAGATCCTCTAAATGAGAATTTGATTTTTTCCAATTTCAAATAGTATATGACATCAGTTACCCACTGACTTAAAAGAGGAGAGTTAGGATTCTTCCAATTGAGCAAGATAAGTCTACGTGCCAATAGTGTAGTAAAGGCGATTACAGTTTGTTGGTCCTTCTCCACTTTAAACCATCTGGAAGTACAAATTGAGCAGGTGACACCTCAGCACCACACTGTGAGTTTCTTTTTACAGTGCTGAAGTGCCACTCCTGCCACCAGTCCCCACATTTCCTTTGTAGGTTGGAGGACCTGCTCGCAGGGCTGGATGCAGATTAACGTAATACCCAGGATGAAGCAGCTGCAGGTCAAGGGCCTTGCTCAAGGGCCCAACAAAGTAGAGTCACTTCTGGTGTTTATGAGATTCAAACCAGCAACCTTCTGATTGCCGGCGCAGATCCCCAACCTCAGAGCCATCACTCTGCCCAGTCTTTGAAGGCCGTATGCAATTAATTTTAATGTCATTTTCATAAAACTGTATGCATATCAAAACTTCTCTGTTTATTTCATAACTACATGAGACTTCAAATGGCTGAGGAGTCCAGTGCTCGAGCCACTGATCCTGAGATAGGAGATTCTGTTTGAAAGTGGCATCCGTTTGCCCTGAGCTTCGGGATCTGCTCCGACAATTAGAAGGTTGATGGTTCGAATCCCATAAATACCAGAAGTGACTTTACTCCATTTGGGTCATTGAGCAAAGCCCTTAACCTGTAATTGCTTCATCCTGGGTGTGACGTCAACCTGCATCCAGCCCTGCAAGTAGTTCTTCCAACTTACAGGTGAAACTTGGGGGTTGGCGGCAGGATTGGCACTCCAGCAACCATAAACAAAACTCACATGGTGTGGTGATGAGGTGTCACCTGCTGAACTTGGGCCCCAATCCAGGTGGTTCGGCGTATGGTGTGTGTGGTCATGTGCTATCAGCGTGTACTCCCAACCTCTCCTGTCTCTCTCTACTTTCATTACTGTCTGGTGTCTTCCTCATTAGAGAGGGTTGGTCCCCAAATCAACTGCACCTTGATGAATTAAAGATGGTATTGGGGGACATCCTGTGGCTAGAGTTTCCTAGATTACTTTTAATAAGGTTTGGCCCTCTGGGTATCTTTGATCCACTTATTTTGGCCACCCTTGACCACAGCTTTCAGCTCAGCTGAATGTTGAGAACCTGACTGGACAAATGGAAGCTGGGAAGCCAGAAGAATTCATTCTGCAGGAACATGTTTTCAGAGCTGGCTAGTTTTCCTCCATGAGGCTGTTGGCTTTGATTGATATAGAGAATCTTTCAGATTCTTTGCTGATGGGCTTTCTCGAGAGTTGACAACAGTAGGTAACAGTGGAGACTATGGATGCTAGTACCACTACAGACTGTTAGTTTGGTTTCCTTCCTGAAGGTACAGTTCTCAAAAACCCAACTGCACAGTTTCCTAAAGGCGGTCCTAGGACAATTGATGTGTTGCTGAATGTCCTCATTGATGGTTGCTTTTAAGTGCGGTTGTGTGCCAGTTTGTTGTAAGCAGTCAACTACTTCCAGAGTTTCTCCAGTGATGATAAGCACACAGGCCCATTTATCGGGTCAGATATCCCTTGGGAGAAGATCTTGGTTTTCCTATGTTGATGAACACCCCTGGGCTAATGTCGGCCTCTGTGAAGAACTTCAGAATAGTCTGAGAAATTACCTGCATACAGCATATCAGTAAGTATTGTCTTGGTCACTTTTTTGCAATGTTTTTTAACCTGAAGAGCTTCCATTCAAATCAGTATTCAGTCTTGACACTTTGTAGAGACTGATCTGAGATCAGAACTACAATAATGTGGAGGTAAATAGTGACAAGGGTTGGCACACAGACACAATCCTATTTGACCCACCATTTGCATAACAGCAAACAGAGAGATGTAAACCTTCATTGCCTTTAATGTGTAATAGGAGTGTCAGCTTTCATATTGTTATAAGAAACCCTCCTTGGTAAGCCAGTGGTGGGATCCACCTCCTTACCCTACCAGTCATGGATACAGTGGGCAATAATGACAGGAGAAAAATGATTGCAGCTTTTGATGTAATGTCTTTAGCAATTACTCTTCTTCTGCAATCCACCAGACTGAGACTGTTCATAACTGATGACTGGTGCAGAAGGTCAGGATGATATCAGATTATGGATGTGTTATTCAATGGTGTCCTCTTTGAATTCTAAATGATAAATACTCCTAATTCTAAACATTTTTTGAAAGAAAAAAAAAGTATTTTGAAAGGAATTATCATTGAACTTGGCATTAGCTAGGTAGTGTCTTTTGAAAGATATTGGCTAAGCACTCCCAGCTAAATGCTAACTGCAGGATGATCATTGAGCAGCCATACACAAATTATTTAAGAATAATGAATATTTGATAAATTGATTGTGGAAGAACAAATTGATTACTAAATGCCAGTGTTGAACTTAGCCAGGTGAAGGTAAATCATATGAAAGGTTGCAGCAGCCAGAAATTCTGTAGGCCAGTTTGTATAAAGTGGACGCTGAAGAAACTCACAAATATCCATGCATGCTGTCTGCTCGACTTGAATGCCAAATTATCATACAGGATATAAGATGGAGCAAGTGTGTCGTGCAAGTGGGTCTTTTCAAACATCTCAATTAACTAATTAATTCAGCCAATTAATTCTGTCTGGTTTCGACGATATTTATGAACTTTGGTCTATTTTCTGTACTACTAGGAAGGCGTTTGAGCACATTTACCAGTATCATTTGGAATTACATGTACTACTATTCCCATGTTTTGTTTTTGATATTGATGACGTCTTCATAGGCACCTTGCTTGTTGTACTGCTAAGCTATGAGCCTCATTATATATGCCCATGCCTGCCAAGATGTGACCTCCTGAGTGCCATTTTATTTTTAAACAGATGGAGAGCAAAAAGTTCAGACAGATGTACAGTATGCACAAGAGGTGACTGTGCCACTTTGCGGTAAAAATGTATGAAAAAACTACAAGAGAGCAACAGAAGGACAATAACAAGGAAGAAAAGAACAAGAAAGAGCACATTTTGTTTTTCTTTTCTTAGAAATTTAGAAGACTTTTAAGGTGGATCTTCATCAGATGGTGAATTGCTTGGGTCTTTGTTTGGCTCTTACTGTTATTAGGTTTTACTGTGGTATATCCTTGACTTTGATGTTGGTCCTAATTAAATGATTTGATTTCAAGACAAAATTTCCAGGTTTTGTTTTTTTGACTTTCTAGATTTCATTATTTTTTATAGGTTTCATATTTTTTAAGCTTTATGTACACATATATTCATGTAACATCTACTATCAGTTGGGCGGAAGATCACCAAACAACTGCATTATCAAACACTTCTTGAGCATATTGAGGGAGGAAGAATTTCAAATGGAGGTGGGCAGCTCGTTCCACCAGCCAGGAGCTGCACATAAAAAGAGTTTGCATTGAGATTTGATGCCACGCAGTGGAGGCATCACCAGACACTGTTCATTGGCAGACCTGAGTGATGGAGAAGGAGCTTTGGACCACACCAGTGTCTCCATGTGTGTCTGTCAATCTATCTATCTATCTATCTATCTATCTATCTATCTATCTATCTATCTATCTATCTATCTATCTATCTATCTATCTATCTATCTATCTATCTATCTATCTATCTATCTATCTATCTATCTATCTATCTATCTATCTATCTATCTATCTATCTATCTATTATATAGTGCCTCGAAAAGGAGACTCTGTGCCTTTTCAGTAGCTGCCCTGCGGCTTTGGAACAGTCTGCCTTTGTTTATTAGGGCTGCCATCTATCTCAATGCAGACTCTTTTTATGTGCAGCTCCTGGCTGGTGGAACGAGCTGCCCACCTCCATTTGAAATTCTTCCTCCCTCAATATGCTCAAGAAGTGTTTGATAATGCACTTGTTTGGTGATCTTCCGCCCAAGTGATAGTAGATGTTACATGAATATATGTGTACATAAAGCTTAAAAAATATGAAACCTATAAACCAGAGTTCATCTATCTATCTATCTATCTATCTATCTATCTATCTATCTATCTATCTATCTATCTATCTATCTATCTATCTATCTATCTATCTATCTATCTATCTATCTATCTATCTATCTATCTATCTATCTATCTATCTAGTATGGCGAATGGCCAGAAGGACCGGGTGAGTGGACATGCACAGGGCACTCCTTCCTCCATAACACTAGATTGCAGACCCCCAGGGTGCAGTGGTACATGAGATTCCCACAGGGTTCCACCAGGGGGTGCTGCTGTAGCAACGGAGCCCTACTATATTGGGCTTCCACACACACCTGGGAGTACTTCCAGATAATGCTAATGGGCCACCTGAAATATTCCCAGGTGCGGGAAGCTTTCTGGAGGATGAGTGGAGGCAGTAGGAGACAGAAAGAGGAAGGGAAGGAAAAGAAGGCAAAGTGCTGTGTGATTCTATTACGGTGCTTGGTACTTTATTGTACTGTGCATTGGTGGGAAACGGTTGGAAAGCATTTCCCACAGCTGAATACAAACCGTGTGTGTTGCTGGACTTGTGCTTGGTGTCTGTCTGTTGCGGGTATATATATATAGAAAATCCAACGTCTGTTTGTCTTTCCGCTTTTCATGATAGAACTACTTAACGGATTTAGATCATTTTTTTCTATAATTTGCTTGAATATTCCAGTTGATTTTGCAACTTCTCTCACCGCGCTAAGTATCATAGCTCACTTGCAGGAGCGATATATCTGCACTAATCTGAGACAGAAGCTGCAGGCCGAGGGAAGGGGGAAGCGGGGCGTCAGGAGTAAGGACCTGGGCAGGGCCCTCCTCACTGTCCACTTTCAGTACTACATGGGCAGACAATATTTAGACAATTTAGACAATATGTAGTCAAGCATCAAGGATTTGAATTTATGATCTGACAAGAGGAGTTTTATGGACCCGCCTCAGCTAGTTGAGCACTGCATTTTGAATCATCTACAGCAGCTTAATGACACAAGCCAGCAGAGAGTTGCAGTAGTCCAGTGACAAGTCCAAAACCTGCATCAGGAGTTGCTCTGCATACTCTGTCAGATATTGAGTACATATGACTAGTAATGGGTATTGTTGACAAAAACGAGATGACTGCAGCCATGACAATAAGCACAAAATGGTGGCATCTGTGACAAACAGGCTATCGAAAATGGGGCAGTGTTGACATCTCCAGATTAATAAAAATATAAACAAACAGTTAAACAAGGTCAAATATTCCAAAAATTAAATGAACTGGACTTTATAAAAGTAATCATATAAATGCATTGTTTAGTGTGTGGTTTAGAAAAACTCTATGAACAGCTAAGAGTTCACCTGTCATTATGGCTGTCCTGCTAGGACATGCTATGCCCTTGTGTTAAACACTTGTTCTATTTAACTGCTGCAATGTGGGGGGTTAAAACAACCTGGAGAAGTTAATAGAACATGAAGAATGCCCTGCTTTGCTTAAACAGAAAATCCCAGGCAGTCATCAGTGGAAATGCTGTATGTTGATTCCTTCAGGAAGGTTCTGATACTAAAAGTGTGGACAGCTACTGTTGAAGGACAAAAAAAGCAACTTCTAACAAAATAGCAATGTACCGTGTTCAACAGAGAAGACCTACTGTATTTATCAATAATGCAAGAAATAATTTCCGTTGGCCAGTGTTAATTGAAGGCTTTCTTAATTTCATATTTTGCAGTCTTAGGTTGCTACAAGGGCACTGTGGGATCAATAACCCATCTGTCCATTTTCCATACCTACATAATCAATTTTAATTTACTGCTATATAGCACTTCTAAGACAGACTGGGTCAAAGTGTTACACAGGATATGAAAAACAAACTGTAATTCAAAATGTAATAAAAGAGTTACAGCCTCCGAAGGTCATGACATTGATGTGGTGGGTGAGTTTATGCCCCCCAAGGATCCTAAGATTTATGTTTGTTCGAGTCTTTCATGGTTAACTCTGCCAAAAAGCTTTAAGGGTGTCAGTGTCAGGTGACAGAAATGCACTTGTGGACAGGGATATCAAGACTTAACCCGGGAGCCAAATCTGGGGGTGTCTTCATGATGGGCTGCTTGGTTGTGTTAGGTTATTTATCACGATATGTGGAGTACAAGTCAAGGCAGGTTAGGCTTAAGTTCTGTAATGTACTAGTGAAGCCTCACCTGGAGTACTGTGTGCAGTTTTGGCCTCCATATTACAAAAAAAAGTCATGGCAGGGCTAGAGAAAATCCAGAGAAGAGCAACTAGAATGATTCTGGGACAGAGAGGTATGAGCTATGAGGTGGATTAAAGGAGCTGATCCTTTCAGCAAATGGAGGTTAAGATGGGTTATAACTTAATTATTTAGAACCAGTAATGGTGCACTGCACGATAATATGCCACCCTAGCGGCCCGCTTCTTCTCTTCTTTCGTCGGCATCTTTTCGTGTTAAAGTTGATTAAGTCAGTATTCGTGTTGCAATTACTTAGTACGTTTTCCTTAAATTTTCACTTAAGCTGGCACTTAAGTCATCAATCTGCCTCAAGAATGATTTAAGTTATGTAGAGGTAGGGGAAGTGATGGCGAAGGAGGTAGGGATGAGAATGGCAGCAGTATGCATGTGCTGCATGGCCGCCCTGCTGCCTGCTGCTGAGAGTTGATTCTATAATGAAATAAAATAAAAATTAAAAAAGGAATAATCTTGGAGGTCAATCCTCACCCTGAAAGTGGACAGTAGAGGTCACGTAGTATATGTGTACCAAATTTCAGGTCAGTAGTACAAACAGTTTGCGAGCTACAGGTGATTTAAAAGCCTGGACAGACAAACGGACAGCCACGGTAGCATATTATATAAGAAGATTCAGAAAGGAGTTAGTACAATATATCCAAGATGTGACTGGTATCTAGTCACACTTATATGTAATGTAACCTAAACACAGTTAAAATATCCAACTACGCCAACCAATGAGTCTGAGAATTCTTGAAATTTGAGGATGATAGCACACAGGTGAGTGGGCGGTAAGTAAACACACAATGAAAGACATGGCAGCAATTTCAAGGGAAACAACAGTAACTTGTATTACACAAGAAAATATAAAATACACTAAGAAAATAAAAGTAGATAAGAGTCTAAAAACATCAGGAGCAAAAACCTTTTAAAAAGAGATCACACAGTCCACACTCCAAAAGTCAGTTAAAACAAAACAATGGAGGACACAACCTTTGGTGGTGCAAAGTCCAAGTTGGGGGCAGTGTTACCAGAACAATTCATCTTCAGAATGTCCCACTGAAACACTCTGTTTGCCAAATTCTTGTCACACTGTCTTCCCACTCTCTCTGTACCCAACACCTCTCTAGTGAAAGTGTCCCTTTCTCCCTTGAGATATGTGTCACCGTTTGGGTGCCTTACAGTCCCTGCACTCATTGTGAGTCATATTGACAGCGTTCTCAGTGGACCGTCTCTCTCCTACACCATCTGCCCTCTCACACCATCTTCTGGCCTCACTCCATCACTTCTGCTTGCGCTCCGTCAGAACACCACCCCATGCCCAGAAGTATATAACTGCTTCAGTCTCAGCCTGAGTTAACACGACGATCGACTGAACAACAATACATTTGATTTTCTTATGTTATCAACAGTGTAAACACATTTTCATTGGTTAAATAAAGAGCGTTGTTGTCAGATATCAAGAAGTACGTTTTTCACTGTATGCTGATTAGAAACCAATGTCTCCAGAACATGTTAATATTCAACGGAAGCAGGTAGTCCTGTATCATAGTATTGTATGTGGATGAGATACCAATCAAGGCAGTTTGATTTTCAAAGCAGACGACTCTTTTCCAGACAGGTAAATATCTACGTCCTGTAGACAGCCAACACAATAACCTGTAACAGCATTAATCAGGAAATTTGCCTTTTCACTTATCACCCCGGTCTCAACAAAGGGTGCCAATTGCCCCTTTATCTTTTGGCGTTTTACATTTATCATTTACCTGTTTCTTTTGCCTAAGAGAAAAAGAAAATCACCTATTGTAGAAAAACGTTCTCCTTCTGACACCAAATGTTACCTCAAAATGAGCTCTGCAGCAACATACAGGGACTATTCTCCAAACTTGTTAAGTGCAGATAGCGCCCAAATATTAGAAAGTTTGTCTTTAGGCAAAGAACCATAGAGTCATGGAATAAATCATCTAGTACTGTGGTGGAGAGCAGGAGTTTGGGGAACTTCAAATCTTGACTTGATGCTATTTATCTTGGTGAATCGGATGGAGGAACTTTTTGGGCTGAATGGTCTGTTCTCGTCTCAATTTTTCTAACAGCGTAATGTTTTATCGTTCAGAGATGTAATCCGAAACTGCGTGAGTGGTTTTGTGTTTTATGGATGTTTTGTGCAATGTTAACAAGAATCTCTCACCACATTCAGTGGAGAGGTAACTGGGCAAAGAAGTGAATGTCTGAACAAAAGAGGAGATTTAAAGGAATACTCTGCTAAAAAATGAAGTTTTTTCATATATTACTTACCTTTTTTAGTCTGTAATGATAACCGGGAACAATTCTTAATCTCATGCTTTAATATAGAACCAGCTGTGCTACCCATCTACGATGGGCTGAAATTAAAGCAGACCACTGTGTTAATGCTTGCAGTGCAATGTGTCCATCCCATTGCTATATGTATATCCCATTTGGTACAGGATTCGTAAAAGCAGTACCAATGATTCTGATGTGCCATCTGTTGGATAGTAAAGACAAAGCCACTGGTCAGACACAGAGACAGACAGACAGACACTAACCTTTTATTAGGGTGGATGGAGATAAAAGGCTTTCTGATCAAATAAAAGTCTATGGTGACCAATGTTGGACAATGAACACAATATCAAAATGTCCATCAACAAATCTCATGTCACATAATCTATGTGTGAAGTCATCTAGTCATTTGCTCCCAACATCCAAAACACATGTAATTTAACTAAAATGTTCTTAAATAAGTCATTTCCAGAATGTGAACTGTCGTGAACTAAAACGGATAATAATAATACTTCCTGATAATGTTTTTACTTGCTTTTCTCATAGTGAATTTTGCACTGTTGATGTCATGTGAAAATGCCAATGAATGAGCTGATACTGGGCTGGACTCCTGACCAATGAATGAAGGGGTTTGAGGAGGGGTGGAGGTGCAGGATGTGATGGGCAGGTCTTCAATTCAGATGCTCAGTCACGTCTGAGCGCAGTCTGGTTTAGGTCGCTGGGGCGTTTTCTAGTGGTACAATTACATATTATGTTCAAAGACCGCTCAGTCCTGAGCAGGGTGGCGAGTGGGGGTGGAGCCTATCCCAGCAAATGTAGGGTGCAAGGCAGGAACAAATCCCTGAACATTGTGCCAGGCCATTGCAGGGCGAACACACACACACACACACACACACACACACACACACACACACTAGAGACAATTTAGTGTCATCAAACCACCAATTCAGCCATTTTTGAACTTTGGGAGAAAGCCACACAGACACAGGGAGAACCTGACATGCAAACCTTGGTCTCCTTAGTGTGAGGCAGCAGCACTACCACTGCACCCCTGTGCTCCACCCCATTTTCTAGAAGTGATTAATTTAATAATATTTTAACAAAAATACATGTGTTTGGGACGTTGTGAGCACACAACTGGATAACTTGACATGCAGATTATGCAACTCAAGTAACGTGAGATTTTTCTTCATGGACTTTTCAATATTGTTTGTTGTTGTCCCAAGATGATCACCGTAGATGTCTTTTCTATCAGAAACCTTTTTTTTAATCTTCGTTCTATATGAAAGTATGATTGTTCTCAGCCATCACTATAAACTAGGTGGGGTAAGAAACATAAAACAATCACTTTTGGATGAAGTATTCCTTTAATGAGGTTCTGGGAGAGCAGCAGATGGCCCAGTAATAACATGGACTGTGATTTATAACAGAACCTTTAATAATCTGACTCTGTTGTGAGTCAAGTGATTAAGAAATTTACCTTCATACTACAAGAATGTGACTTCAGATCTGTCAACCGGATCAGCGCACTGCATGAGCCTAAGGCAGTAGCTTAACTCACTTGTGCAGTTTAGTGCTATTTTAACAGTGTGTCTCGTTGGGATTTCTACTGTACAAGTAAAGTAAATTTATTTGACACAATCTCCACCATAAAAGACACCATATCAAATAAGGATTAAGTTGAGAATATCACATTTTTCTATTTTTTAATAGCTAAAATTACTCTTACATACAGTAGGAGAGCTCTGGAAAAATTATGGTGTGAAATGACGTAGCCATTTTCATACACATCGCCAGACTGGTCTGTTAGGATACCTGGTCTTATAACGACATTACGGAAGAACTCAAAATCTCTAGAATCAATATGGTGAGCAGGCCATGCACAGTGTGAACCTCTCAAGGAACACTTTAAACCTCAGACTATAAATTTAACAGCAGGTCAGGTCACTTGCAGAAAATCTCAGATGATTTTGCACTTCTGGGGTGCGTTGATAAAGGGGATGAGGTAGAAGAGAGGAGTCCGGTGGAGAACCTGCAAAGAAAATTGTCTGCATCTTAACATCAGCAAAACCAAGAGACTGGTTAGACCTTCACCACACCAAAGAGCCTCTATATCTGGTCACTATTCAGGGACTGAATATCGAGGTGGAAGTACTTGGGGGTCCACATCAATGACAGGTTGGACTGGTCTCAGAAAACAGGAGAACTATAAAAGAAAGGGCAGAGCAGACTCTTCTTCCTTAGGAGACTGTGTTTCTTTAATTTGGGAAGTGACATTTGTCATATATTCTACAAATCTGTGAAAGCCTGTGTGATTATCTATGTTGTGGTGTGCTGGGCTGGTAACATCATTTCAAGAGAGGACCACCAAATCAACAAGCTTATTAAAAGAGCAGGCTCAGTTATGGAACTCACTCTAGACCTCCTGGAGGTGGTAACAAAGAAGAAGATTAAAACAAAATTGAGTGCCATTATGAACAGTGTTGCACATCCTCACTCTTACACACCAACACTGAGGATGTTCAGCCATCGAATCATTCGGCAGTAGTGTGTCAAGAGTCGCGATGGGGGCTCCTTTATACAAACAGCAATACGTCTGCATAATGAACACCTCACTGTGACTAGGACTGTCAAGTTAGACATTTTCTTTCTTTTCATTTTTGTTATTTGTTCAGACCAAAGTGTGTGTGCATATTTATTTTTCTTACTTACTTATCTACCTACTGTATATATGTATTTACAGTATTTATTTAAAGAGCTTCTGTAAAAAGCCAAATTTCCCCCCGAGGCTAAGGATCTGCACTGGTATCCTGAAGGTTGCTGGTTTGAATCCCCATTACTGCCAAAACAGATTCTACTCTGCTGGGCCCTTGAGCAAGGCTCTTTAACCTGCAATAGCTCCAGGGGTGCTGTATAATGGCTGACTCTGTGCTCTGACCCCAGGTGGTATGCGAAAACAAACAAATTCCTAATACAAGAAATTGTATAAGGCAAAATAAAGAACAAAAAATAAATAAATAAAGTTCTACCGAATATCATGCCAAAAAGCTAATCCATAGCAAAATCCATCCATCCATCCATTATCCACCACTTATCTGAGGACGGGTCGCGGGGGCAGCAGCCTAAACAGGGAAGCCCAGACCTCCCTCTCCCCGGCCACATCCTCCAGCTCCTCTGGGGAGACCCCGAGGCATTCCCAGGCCAGCTGGGAGATACAATCCCTCCAGCGTGTCCTGGGATTGCCCCGTGGCCTTCTCCCAGTGGGGCATGCCCGGAACACCCCCCCAGGGAGGCGTCCAGGGAGCATCCTAACCAGATGTCCGAACCACCTCAACTGACTCCTCTCAATGCGGAGGAGCAGCAACTCTACTCTGAGTCTCTCCCGGATAACTCACCCTATCTCTAAAGTAAAGTCCAGCCACCCTTTGGAGAAAACTAATTTTGGCCGCTTGTATCTGCGATCTTGTTCTTTTGGTCACTACCCAAAGCTCGTCGCCATAGGTGAGGCTAGGAACGTAGATCGAAAGGTAAATCGACAGCCTTGCCTTTTGGCTCAGCTCTCTCTTCACCATGACAGACCGTAGCAGAGCTCGCATTACTGCGGATGCCACACCGATCCATCTGTCAACCTCCCGCTCCATTCTTCCCTCACTCGTGAACAAGACCCCGAGATACTTGAACTCCTCCACTTGAGGCAGTAATGTGTCCCCAACCCGAAGAGAGCATTCCACCCTTTTCCGGCTGAAAACCATGGCCTCGGATTTAGAGGTGTTGACTCTCATCCCCGCTGCTTTGCACTCGGCTGTGAACCGCTCCAGTGAGAGCTGGAGGTCACTGTCTGATGAAGCCAACAGAACCACGTCATCCGCAAATAGCAGAGACGAGATTCTGAGGTCACTGAACAAGACCCCCTCTGCTCCTTGGCTGCGCCTAGAAATTCTGTCCATATAACTTATGAACAGAATCGGTGACAAAGGGCAGCCCTGGTGGAGTCCAACCTCAACAGGAAACGAGTCCGACTTATTACCGGCTATGCGGACCAAGCTCCTGCTCCTCCTGTACAGGGACTGAATGGCTCGTAACAATGAGCCTTGTACCCCGTACTCTTGGAGCACACCCCACAGGATGCTTCCAGGGACATGGTCAAATGCCTTCTCCAAATCCACAAAACACATGTGGACTGGTTGGGCAAACTCCCATGCCCCCTCCAGGATCCTGGCCAGGGTGTAGAGCTGGTCCAGTGTTCCACGGCCGGGACGGAATCTGCATTGTTCCTCTTGAATCCGAGATTCGACCATCGACCGAACTCTCTTCTCCAGCACCCCTGAATAGACCTTATTGGGATGGCTGAGGAGTGTGGTCCCCCTATATTTGGAACACATCCTTCGGTCACCCTTCCTAAAAAGGGGGACCACCACCCCAGTTTGCCAATCCAGAGGTACCGCACCCAATGTCCATGCGATGTTGCAGCAAAATTAACCTAATAACTGAAATCTTCATATTCAAAAATATTAAAAAAAAAAAAAAGAATCGTAGAGAAAAATTTACAGAGATTGTTGTATCTCAGTGAGGGTTCTTCTTGTTTTGTGTCTTTGGTGTATATTTTTTATTTATTTGTATGTCTTACTATTTCTTTTGCTTATGATTTACAGTATTCCTTATGTTTTGTGCGTCTGTATTGAAGCCTGTGTTATGTCCCCTGTGTTTTGTGGGTGGTTCCCCAAAAGGCGGGGCATCATGTCAATCATCTGCTCTCCGTCCTATAAATCTGCAGGGTCTCCCACAATTCCTGGTGGTTCATTTTGAATGTGCTTAGGAGGTTTGAATGAGTCATTGGGTTTCTTTTGTGTTTATTGTGCTTTACTGGATTCCCCTTATAGGAATCTCATATTGGGACTTTGTTCACGTTGTATTGCCTTTACCGACAACTCCTTTATGCCTGTTGTGATCTTCAGGGCTTTACGGTGTAACAGAACATTTTATGAGAATGAAAGTTTTCATTTTATGAAAATTCTGTGTTTGCCCTCTTACCTAGCCGGGGTTTGTGGGCATTACTGGAGGTGTTTTTGGAACTGCTGAGAATCTTTAGTGCTTTAGGCCTTCTAGTTCATAACAGAGGTCAGGAAAATGATATGCAAGCACAAATTCACGAGTGTTGGAGTTTGAAGCTAAGATGCCCCCAACCATGCCACCTTAAGTAATATGATGTTTTACTTATTTAAGAGGAATTAGGTTGGAGTTTTATGAAATTACTATGTACTATACAATTCTGAAGTGCACATGTTAAAAACAAATCAAAAGGACAGAATGGTCATAATTCTATACTTGTATCTAACATAGGCAGAATAAATAATGCTAAATATGTATAACTCAAAGCACAGTGTATCATTTATTTGTAGCCTAAATTTAGATTTTTTTTTATTAGCGAAACTAATCTTAAATGCACATAGCTGTTTATCATTCGACCAGCAGGCCCATCTAAGGCTAGAGAGTGCTTTTTCAGTTGAAGCTTTATTGATTAATTAAAATTAAATGGAAGTTAATGGAAAAAATACTGAAGGTCATCTGATTAAGCAGTATCTTTGTACTGTGCTTTAGTGTTTAAAAGGACCGTGTCCAGTTGTGGTTGATCACCCCGAAAAAAAAATCTATAGCTCCGTATATGCATCCTTTCATCCATCTGACTGTTAACCTATTTATGCAGTGAGGTGGGCAGAGCCAGAAGCTTTACTGGCAGTGATGGACATCTGGCCAGCACTGACCCTGGACAGGATGCCGTTATGCCTCAGCAGAAGGAATTTTTAATGGAAGGGATCACGCAATGAGACATCAGCTTTAACCTGGTGTCAAGCTTGGGTCACAAAGTTACACAGAGGAGTACAGTAGGATTTCCAAGAAGTAGAAACTTTATTGCTGATCTGGCAGATACAAACACAAGTCTCTTTCAGAACCGATCCAGCCACACAAGATGCAGCTGATACACTAGACTCCTTGGCCCCGACCCAATATATAAATAACCCAAAGTCTTTCTCTTCAAGGGGGTACAACGGCTCGGAAGCAGCAGCCGAAGCAGAAGGAGTCTAGGGGAAGAGAGACAGGAGAGTGAGACCTCAGGACGGCCACAGCTCATTCTTTTAAATGTTCAATGTCGTGCGGCAAGCCTGCAGCTGATCCTGCAAAAAGGAGGTGTAAGAGTGTGTTTCTTTTCCATTGCAATACTATGTAAGGTTTCTAAACTCTTTTTGGACTCCCCACAACAACACAACATGCCAAAGAGCACCCCGAAGCGCGATTGCTGCGTCTGTGGAAGACTGCCTATCGGATGCTGGGGCAACTGCAGGTTCCCAGCGCTGTAGTGGCTCACAGCAAAAGCAAATCCGAACCGATCAGGTTCGTGCAATAAGTGCCTATCGTCGATGGGTGATGCAAGGATCATTATAAATGCAGGGAACAGTGTTACTTGGCCACTAACCTGGCCACAATCCTCCCCGATTGCTGTGACTGTGTATAGGAGAGTGGTAGATCCCGCTACAATAAATAACCGTGCTGTTCCTGTTTCAAGCAGAATAAATCTGGTTTTGCTAAAGTATTGAGACTCAGCCTCATGTTTTGGGGTGCAAGACAGGGACTCACACGTCACAACTGTTTAAGACGGGGTTTCTGAAGAGCGGCCTCATGCGCTTGCGGCAGCGTTCACACTGGCCAGTGTTTGTTACCGGCATATCAGTCCTACATAACTTAATAAGGAGATGTCGAAAGGTCATTGCCACAGATCAGTACATGAAAACCAAAGTGAAGAAATGCACTTCCAAACTCTCAGGATTTAATCCAATCCCAGTTGAAGAAGAAGTGCATCGTGCACTGTAGTGTAGCTGACGTACATTCCTGGTGGTTCATTGGGTAAGAAAGCCAACAGTAAACAAAACGGTTCACAAAATGACAGCACCCATAAAACGTAATAGTTGCGCTGCAGCAAGTTGTTAATTATTGTTAACATTCAAAAATAGACTTCCAGCGACAAAATATAGTTCTACACATATCCATACCCATAATAGAATTGCTAAGTCCACAAAAGATGCAGGAGAAGATCGGAAAAAATGTAAAATAAATTCAGATCATACCAAGCACCACTCCAAATCTGTAACTTATTAAAACTACTGGCACCACGCTGACTGAAACTTTCACTTCTGTTCATAATATCATATCATACTATTTTTAAAGCCCACTTAATCTTGAGCAGGGTCTTGAGGGGGCTGGAGCCTACCTCAGCAACACAGGGTGCAAGGCAGGCATAAACCTTGGACAGGGCAACACTAGTCCATTGCAGTTCAAGCACACACACATACACAAGCCAATCCACCAGCAAGTCTTTCGAAGTAAAAATAATGAGGTCAGGCTTAAATAATAATAATAATAATAATAATAATAATAATAATAATAATAATGCATTTTATTTATAGGGGCACTTTACATTAGCAGTAAATCTCAAAGTGCAACATAAAAAGTTTAAACAAAGGCAAAGCAAGTTAAAAACAGAGATAAAACAACAATAATTAGTAGTATTTTTGTTAATAAGCTTTCCTAAATAGAAAAGTCTTTAGCTGTTTTTTAAAACAGCCCACAATCTGCTGTGTTCTCAGGCTCTCTGGTAGGGCATTCCAGAGCCGTGGAGAAGCCACTGCAAAGGCTCGGTCACCCATTGTATGAAGTTTGGTCACAGGGGGGTGAAGGCAGTAGGTATTTGTAAAACGGAGGTTTCTTGTAGTGGATTGTAATATAAGGAGTTCCTTAAGATATTGTGGAGCATTTCCATGGATACACTGGTGAGTGAACATACAGAGTTTGTGTTCGATACGAAGATGGATAGGGAGCCAATGAAGTTCAAATTAGATTAAAGTGTGAGAATAATTCCTATATGGTAATATTTCGTGGAAGCAAATGGGCTTTATTTTGTTTAACCAGCTTACAAAAGAAAAGGGTTTGTACTAATCATAAATTGTTTGTAATATAAAGTAAATCTCACTTGCATGGATGTGTTTAAAAGTTTGAAATTATGAAAAAGTGCCATTAATGATAATTAAATTATAGATTTTTTTTTGTTTGTTTGTTTACTTATTGTAATTGTGGCAAAATAAATACTTTATTTTCTTTAAATATGTTAGGAAATATACACATGGTGTTTGGGGACTGGGCTACCTGTTGGAGTGTTGTTCACCTTTTTTTGTTTATTTCATCAATAACACGTTTGCTGATTAAATATTTTGTCACAGAGGTGTGTGAGATGTTTGACTGAGTTTTGCTCAAACCACCGTACTGCTATTTGTGCCATGCAGCACATTCAGGCTTAAGTCCTCAACCAAATGTGAGAGTGCAGATTAGCTCCATGCTCCCACTCTTCTCAGGGACCAGTTTAGAGTCGCCAATTCACCTCAACAGCCCGTCATTGGACGGTGGGAGGAATCCCATGCAGACATGGAGAGAACATGCAAGTAATGTCCATTTTTTTGCTTGAGAAGTTTGTAATCATCTATTACTAGAATGTCATGTCATTTTTTTAGCCCACTTAATCCAGACATGAGGTGCGAAGGTTGCTTTAGCCTACCCCAGTTTGCATGTGGTGCAAGGCAGGAACAATCTGCTAGTCTATCGTAGGGTGAACACGCACATCCACACACCAAACGGACACTAGAGCCAATTTAGCATCGCCAATTCACCTAACCTGCATGTTTTTCGACCATGGAAGGAAAATGGAGCAGACAAGAGGACAACAAGCAAAGTCCATGCAGAGAAGACCAGGGACACAAGTCCTGGTCTCCTTATTGTGAGGCAGCGGCGTTGCCACTGTGTCACCATGCCTGCCCTCAAATCACTTGCTTAAAGTAAAATTATTACCCATAGACTTATGCCTTAGCACCAACAGGTGTGAAGGCTAGGGGGCGCCAGTAAGTCCCAAACACAAGCACACAAGACAGTCCCGGGTTCAAACAAAGGGTGTTTTATCACACAAATACCTTGTTTACATAAGCACAAAACACACATTTTTCTCTTTGTCTCTCTCACCACCACACTGCACTACTCCATTCGAGTGTTGCCTTCCTTCCTCCCAGCTCTGACTCACCTGGACAAGTCAGCGCGGTCTTTTATTGAGGACCTGGGAATACTTCCGGAGCTCAAATAGTAAAGAGTGTATCTCCCTGCAGTGCCCTCTTGTGGCACCCCTGGAGTCCAGCAGGGCTGCATTACCGAACTACAATTCTCGGCATTCCCTGCTGGTGTCCGAATGGTTGTTGCCATCTAGCGTCCTGGGATATTAAACAGCACTCAGAGAGCATCCTTTCCTGTCCTTCCCTTTTATCCTGTCTAGGAAAGGTATTGTAAGTATAACCGGTCAGAATGCCTGCCCATCCTCCTGGGGCTTCCTGTACGGATAAGGGAACTTCTTCTCTCTCAGTCCATCCACTGTCCATCCACTTGGGGTTTCCTGCCTGTGTAAAGATTCTTCCCCTCTATTAGTTGGGATGCCTGTCCAACCCGTATTGTAGTTACACAAGTTAATAATAAAATAATAATACATTTTATTTATATAGTGCCTTTTCCATGCTCAGTTATCTGACTGAGTGGCCCAGACATCAAGCCAGTTATGTGGACAGGGCTCACAACTTTGAGCTTTACAGATCAGCTAGTTTGCGATTATATATATATATATATATATATATATATATATATATATATATATTAAATTTAGTGACTTTCCATTATTAACACCATCCTGTGAACTGTTTATAGCAAACCAATCATTAAATTATATCAAATCAGCTGAAATTATATGCAGTTTCAAGGGAACTGCTTGCATCTTAACATCAGCTACACCAAGGAACTGGTTATTGACTTCCACTGCACCAAACAGTCTCTGTGACTAGTCACTATTCAGTAGAGGTGGTCCACTCCTTCAAGTACTTGGGGGGGGTCCACATTAATTACAGGTTGGACTGGTCTCATAACACAGAGGAACTGTATAACAAAGGGTACAGCAGGCTCCTCTTCCTTAGAAGACTTTGTTCCTTTATTGTGGGAAGTTCATGTCTTCTACAGCTCTGGTGTGCTGGGCTGTTAACATCACATCAAGAGAGGCCCAACGAATCAACAAGCTGAATAAAAATTGTAGACTCAGTTATGGGATGCACTCTGGACCCCCTGGAGGTAGCAGCAAATGAGTTAATTTAAACGATACTGAGTTCCATCATGAACAATGCAACACATCGTCACCATTACAAACACTGAGGACTTTCAGGCAATGAATTATTTAGCAGAAGTGTGTCAAGAAACGTGACGGGGCCTCCTTTATACCAAGAGTAGTACATCTGGATAATGTCTCACTGGGACTGGGGCTACCAAGTCAGATCAGAAGGTTTCTTTTCTTTCTTTATATATTTTTCTTCCTGTTTAGTCATTCTGGTGTGTGTATATATATGATATATTAATTTAATTATGTAAAAAGGTTCTGTTAAAATTCTACCCCATGAAATGGAACAGGTACAGTGTAGCGGTTTATATAATCTGACACTGTGATTTCTGGCAGGGAAATAATCAAGTCAGTATTTCAGAATCAGTTGAGGACATGTGGTGTGATTTATGTTTCACTATGTGAGCCGTTAGTTGTCCTACAGAATACTACAATAAAGCAGCAAGGCTTTAAATTCACTCAAGAAAGTCTAAAGCTGAATGTTTTAGTGTTGTTTCATTGACTGGTACAGTATATGATAAAAAATAAATATTAAACGTTACTGGAACACTGAGACATGGACCCTATCCAGTGACCTGAGATGAAGACTGCACTCCTTTGGTACTGTGTCTCTTTGGAGAATCCTTGGGTACCGCTGGTTTGACTTTGTGTTGAATGAGCAGTTGTGTGTGTGTCTGTCTGCGGAGAGAGTGTCGACCTTGTCGAGCGATTAACTTACCCCATTCATGTCTCTGGTGACTCTTCCTATGAATTCAGTAGATTGATTTGATTGGGAGAACATGGGGGGTCATGAGATCGCTGGAAAGGGCTGTGTGGCTCTGCAAATGGACAAAGGTCCATGTTTTTAGAGTCTTGGTGCTTCCTGTTTTGCTATGTGGTTGTGAGATATGGACACTATAAAGTGACCTGAGATGAAGACTGGACTCCTTTGCTACTGTGTGTCTTCGGAGAATCCTTGAGTACCGCTGGTTTGACTGTGTGTTGAATGAGTGGTTGCTCACTGAGTCCCGAATGAGGCACATTACCTACATTGTGAGGGAGCGTCAGTTAAGGCATTTATGGCCATTTGGTGCGATTCCCCGATGGTGATCTGGCTTGCAGCGTCCTCATTGTTCAGGACACAAGTGGCTGGACCAGGCCAAGGGGACGCCCACGTAACACCTGGCTGCAGCAGATAGAGGCTCATTTCTGGAGGGTGGGACTGGACCGTGTGTCTGCCTTGGGGGGTTGCCAACCAGCATCCCAAGCTGTTTCGTCGTGTAGCAACACACTGTACCAGTGCCTGCTCCCCAACTTGACCTGACCTGACCTGGACACTGCAGAACAGTATACATCAATGCACACAGACGCGATACAAATAAAATGAGGCAACTCCCAAGGAGACTCGCTTAGCCCTCTCTGGTTCTGTTTCGCTCTCAACCCATTAAACGGATTATACAACACATAAAATAGATACGACGTCAAAAACCAAAACCAACAATACACTCTTTCACACCTATTCCATGTGGACAACATAAAGATATTTGAAGGAACAAATACTTACAAGCTACTAGAATAATCGAAACGTATTCACAATTCATATAGATGGTGTTTGGATGGACAAATGTAAAACAATTCATATAGAAAAGGTGATTCCTTAGAGAAGACAGAAATGGCCATCAAATTGAGTCCATGGAATTGGTAAGCTATACAAATAACTTGGGTTACAATAGGACAAATTTATAAAATACAAACAAACTGAATAGATTGAGATTGCGTTGGTTTGGACATGTGCAGAGGAGAGATGCTGGGTATATTGGGAGAAGGATGTTAAGGATAGAACTGCCAGGTAAGAGGAAAAGAGGAAGACCTAAGAGAAGGTTTATAGATGTGGTGAGAGAGGACATGCAGGTGATGGATGTGACAGAGCAAGATACAGAGGACAGGAAGATATGGAACAAGACGATCTCCTGTGGCAACCCCTAACGGGAGCAGCCGAAAGAAGAAGAATGTAGATACATTATCTCCTCATGTTGTCCATCTCTCACTTTTGTTAACTTTTTAATACATTTTCTTTTTGCACATTCTGCCTCCGGGTGGCACGGTGGCACAGTGGTAGCACCGCTGCCTTGCTGTAAGAAGACCTGGGTTTGCTTTCCGGGTCCTCCCTGCGTGGAGTTTGCATGTTCTCCCCGTGTCTGCATGGGTTTCCTGCGGGTGCTCCGGTTTCCTCCCACAGTCCAAAGACATGCAGGTTAGGTGCATTGGCGATCCTAAATTGTCCCTAGTGTGTGTGGGTGTGTGTGTGGGTGTGTGCCCTGCGGTGGGCTGGCGCCCTGCCTGGTATTTGTTCCTGTGTTGGCTGGGATTGGCTCCAGCAGACCCCCCGTGACCCTGTGTTAGGATATAGTGAGTTGGATAATGACTGACTGACTGACATTCTGCCTCCTCAGCATTATTCTGGATAGGTGGCTTGCAGCAATAGGACCACTTGTTCTGTTTTATGTATTGCAAAGTCCCTTTACATGCTGGAGAAATAAAACCGCATGGACTGCTTGCTGTACAGCAGCCAAAGAGATTTATTCTTCTTTTCCTTTAACCAAATATTCAAAGAATCAGCAAAAAATCCAACAACTCCTTAAAATCCTCCTAGTGTTTCAGTCATGGGAGATGCCTTCACTTCACATTTAGCCTTTCCCAGATTCACTTGCTTTTATAGCCACCGGCTTTAAAGACATGGCAGTCCTCAGAAACCCTACGTGTCAATAGTACTGCAGCCTCTAAGGCCTGCACTTCAGAAAATTTGTTGTTCGACACCACCACACACACACACGACCCAGTCTGTGGCACTCTTCCCATCCAAAAAACCTGAAAAAGAGTGCCCGTTTCCCTTGGCACCCTTTATTTTCATCCCCAATCCCAACCCTTCAGTTTCCTGCCTGCTATTTTGTGTTGAGAGGGGACAGATAGAGCCCCTCTGTGCCCGCCACCCTCTGCGGCATTCTGAAGTGCCATAGTATAGGTTATCTTAATTACTAAATACAGAACTGGTATACACATATAAATACAGATTTGTTAAAATACACAGGGAGTAAGGTAGAAACTGATTAAGCATAAATGGAAACCAACAGTATCTGTCGATTAATTAACTGATGAATTGGCCAGTTGACAATGGAGGAGACTGAAATTGTAAAAGAGAAACTCATAAATTAAGTCACAGTTCTGGAGACCTCAGCCAACTGGCCACCTACCCCTTCCAGGGTTTTCTGTGGTGGAGTCTGTGCTGGCTGCTCATTCTGATGAGAGAATCTTTCCATCTGATAATTCCAACACTGCTTTATCCGAGATGACTTTTTCATAGGCTGGACAGCAGCCTGGCAGTTGTCAGGACGCAGCTTTTTTATTGATTTTGGCCAGATCATTACTATATACGAGGGGGTACCCCAAAATAACCGGAATTGAAAAAAAAAATTCTTTACTTACTGACTCTTTAGTCTCCTTCAAAGTACTCTCCATTTGAATGAATGCACTTATCCCACTGGTGGAAACATTTTTGGAATTGCCAAAAAGGAATGTTGTCCAATGCCTGCAGCAATTTTTCTTTGACTTCCTCCATGGTACAAAATCGCTTTCCTTTGAATTCTTTTTTCATATGTGGGAACGAGAAAAAGTCACATGGAGCAAGATCAAGCGAGTAGGGAAGGTGGCAAGAACTTCAAGATACACAAGTCAATTCAGAAAACTCTTCAATAGTCCAATGACGATCTTCATAAGTTGCATTACGTACTTTTTCAAGATTTTCGTCACTTCCTAATTGTGGAAGTTCGGCCAGATCTTGGGTGGTCTTCAAGTGACATTTCCCCTCGTCCCCCACTCGTAGACCTGTGTTTTACTTAAATCATCCTCTTTAAAAGCAGTTTCAAGCATCACTACAGTTTCAGCAGCTGCTTTCCTAAGAGAAAACAACATTTAACGTAGGCACGCTGTTCTTGATGGTCACCTATCATAAAAATGGCAGAACATGTGTAATAAGCACCAAAAACAAAACGACACGCAATGCCGTACGAACAATACAGAGCAGTGCCACTTGACAGACTGGCACAGAATACTGTATGCTACACCTAGCAGTAGAATTCATAAACTAAGTCGAGATTGCATGCCAGGAAACAGATTCCAGTTATTTTTGGGTACCCCCTCGTATATCACTCACCTGGGGCCTCATGTATAACGCCGTGCATAGAACTCACACTATAACATGGCGTAAGCACAAAAGCGGGATTGTGCGTACGCACAGAAAAATCCAGATGCAGGAATCTGTGCGCACGCATACTTTCACGTTCTTCTACTACATAAATCCGATTTGCATGAAAAGTAGCGCACGTGCACGCGCCTTCTGTCCCGCCCCAACTCCTCCCAGAATTACGCCTCTTTGAATATGCAAATCAATATAAATAGCCTTCTGTGAAAAGACAATGGGAAAAGCACAGGGGAAAATATAAGAATTTCAGCGAATACCAAGTGGAGGCAAAGGAAAAACGTACTATTTGTTGGTTTAAACAGTGGTATAATCAACAAAAGAAAGCTGATCGAGTGACAGAGTGTCGGAGAAACTCGAAGGCTCAACTTCACAAAGTCGCACAGTGCCCGAAATAAAAAAAGAAATCACATATCAAAGTCGCCGTGAAAAAGCGAGTCGTAGCCCACCGTCTGAGTGTCATATGAAAGCTTATTAGGGTACAGACAAAAAAAAGGCACACAGTGGGAAAAAAGCACGAAATGTCAACTTTAATCTCGAAATTTCCACTTTAATCACGTAGTTTATTTTGCCATTAAAGTAGAACATCATAAACTTCATCTTAAAATCGTTTATTTTACTAGTTTCTCAAATCCCATTGTAACTAAAGTGGCATGTTAAATGCTTTGTTCTGTATTTGATCTTCTATGTGCTCTATGTGTATGAATCACTACCTGCTTTTTAAACGGGCTTTCTCTTTCTCCGACAGGACACATAATCCATTACATTCGTGATATTACAGCTCTCTGAATAATTAAAATACTGAGATGTATACATGATATCTTTTTCATGATGATAGGAATGAAAGCATGTTATTAAACATGGGAACACAGTGGCGCAGTGCTTGTTCATGTCTCACGCAAGAGGCTTGCTGCGCCATGCGCAACCTTCAATTAAATAATTTATCACAGCAGTACTGTCTCTTTCAAACGTACTAACCTCCAATTCCTGTCCTTACTTTTCTTTCTCCAAAAACTCAATCGCCACCCAATAAGCTATGTAATAGACGTGAAGCCATCTGTAAGCTTAGAACTTCGATTCTTCAAAACTTTTAAGGAACATTGAAATATCTTAGTAGTACGTGTTTAATTATTATATCCGTCTATCTTTCCAGTGTCGCGTCAGCACCAGCAAGAATACAGCGCAAGGTAGGAACAATTACTGAACTAGCTAGCGCTGCGGCACCGTGTCCTCACATGTTTAATTATAAACAATACAGATTATTTAAATGAAGTTAAAGTTTTATCTGTATAATATAATCAACATGTTTTGCTGCATTTCGTCTTAGAAATGAATACCGTCATCACATGTAAATACGCGCTTTATAAAGTGGCGCAGGTTGTGCAATATTATAACTGTAGTGCAAGTTTACAGTGGGGTAATTGTACTTATAAGTCCAAATATTTCTACAAGGAGCACTTGATGGACTGATTTAGTGTGTTTAGAGTTCTTGGGATGAAACTGTTTCTAAACCGCGAAGTCCGTACAGGGACTAAAGCGTTTGCTGTGGCTCAGGCAGCATCTGCTTCATGCTGTGTACCGATAATTCTCTTTCCAATCAGCTGCTGCTGTGATTCCCCACTCAGATACAGTGATATAAATACTCCGAGTGGTGCAGTGAGAGTAATGTGGAAAAAGATGATCTGCTGTGGCAACCCTTAACGGGAGCAGCTGAAAGAACATGCAGTGAGAGTTACAACGCTAAAGCAGTTATGGTATTTGGAATACTATGGCTATTCCCTGGACCATTATATTGCTACAGGTTAATTACAATCAGATGCATTACACTAATAAACAATATGCAGTTAATTTCAGTGTATTTATAAAGCCGCGCCAGGAATGTGGATTTAAGAATGAAAGGGTGATCACACAGGAACAGTAGCACTGCTTTGACACTGGGTGCCGCCAGTCTGCAAAACCGGGCGGATAAATTGTGTACGCCAAGGAATGAGTTACCGTGGAAATGTGCGTGGCTTTACGCCAAGTTTAGGTTTTATACATCGCGATTTGAGCGTGGAAAGGTTCGTACGCAACATTTCTGTGCGTATGCACCGTTTATACATGAGGCCCCTGATGTTGCACTCACTGTCTGCGTTAAGCTCATTGACTGCTGTTTGTACTTCACTACCTTCACTAGGCACTTACTTATTGCTTACTTAGACACTTAGATGATTCTTTATTCAGCTATAGGAGGCAAATCTCAAAATGCCAGAACCATAGCAGAGATCATCCAATGTGAGTGGTCCAATGTGTAGTAAAGCCAGTGTCAGGCACTCAAAGGGGATTACAGTTTAACTGTTTTCAGATGTGGTGTGAGACCACTCTGACAGTTGGACCACTGTGTGGTACTACCCAGCCTCATAATATTGTGGTTCACAGCACATACAAGCAGGAATGTCAATGTACTGTGGACACATGACTAGAAATTTGAACCTGTTTGTTGTAATGTGGAAAATCCATACAGATCTACTCAGGATAAAATATGCTTAGAACAGTATTTCCCAACCTTTGTGGTGTCACGACCCAGTTTTCCACATGTCAGTGTGTCCATGACTCACTGGGTTTCCCTCTCTGTAAATTTAGCGTGATCGTCTGAATGGGGAGAATGGGGTGGTTCCCCATGGAGAATCAAAACGGGGGGATCCCACACATTCCTCAAAGCATTGGAACATTAGATGAATCAAGCATGATCATTAATGTACAGCGAGACAGAAGACAAAGGACAAGATAAAGGTTTGGGGATCCAGAAATAGCGCTCAAAAATTAGCATTACAAAATGAGTAGTCTCTTGTGACTGAGTCCAAACGTGACTGAGGGTGAAACCAGAGCCATCTTAATGCATGAGCATGCTGAGCAGTTGCCAGGGGGACCCACGAGCATAGGGGCCCCATGCTAATCTATGTATGTCGTGACTTATTGTCAATAAACTATAAATATTTGTTATTGTGTTACAAGTGAACATTAGCATTCACCTCCAATTTAGTATCATGGTCACCTCTTCAACCTCACAGGCATGTATGTATACAGATCTCACGCACTACATAACGTAAAAGTGTACATGTTAACGTCACTTCAACTCAATTCTCTGCAAAGAAATTTTGCAAATGTTTGTGTTCAACACTTGATTAATAATAAATCATTCATAGTAATTTCATACTGTGCCATCTCTGTCTGTATCATTTACCAATTGAGTATCATTTATATGTTGTAATGTTTGTATTTTTCAAGGCTCATGTTATATTGTTCAGATATTTGTGTTGAGTGATCTTTTCTGTACTGCATGTTGTTTTAATGTTTAAACACTGATTTTTCTGGAAGTACCAATACAACGAATATATGTTTAATTTTATCGACCATTTACATTTTTATTCCTGTGAGTGGTTGTGTAGTTAGGGGTCCCAGTGCCCTGCTCTGCCCGGGGGCCTATAATGCTGTTAAGACAGCCCTGGGTGAAACAGAGGAGCAGGAGTTAGGTTGAGGGGAGGCAGGAAGAGGCATGTTGTCAGTGGTGAACCCGGAAGTGAGGTCAGTGATGGGGTTGGACGGGTAGTCTGTAGTGAAACTGGACGTGAGGTCAGTGGAGGAGCTGGAAGTGGGGTCAGGTGGATTTTCCTCCAGAGAATCTTAAGAGGAAGGAGAAAAGGTGTTAGTGTGCACTGCCAACCCTCAGCCTAGTGTATAAATATTGTAGGCACGTAGCTGGACAGTTTGACATCCATGGCAGAGCGAAGGGCACTGAGCAGGCTCCTGTCAATAATGGAGAATCCACTGCATCCACTGAACAGTATCATCTCCAGACAGAGGAGCAGCTTCAGCGACAGACTGCTGTCAATGTCCTGCTCCACTGACAGACTGAGTGTCATTAAACATTAAAATTATACAAAGTTATTGTCTGTCTGTATACCTGCATTGTTATCACTCTTTAATATTGTTCTTTATCAGTATGCTGCTGCTGGAGTATGTGAATTTCCCCTTGGGATTAATAAAGTATCTATCTATCTATCTATCTATCTATCTATCTATCTATCTATCTATCTATCTATCTATCTATCTATCTATCTATCTATCTATCTATCTATCTATCTATCTATCTATCTATCTATCTATCTATCTATCTATCTATCTATCTATCTATCTATCTATCTATCTATCTATCTATCTATCTATCTATCTATCTATCTATCTATCTATCTATCTATCTATCTATCTATCTATCCACATTTAGTCAAGCCCATGCGTGTGTGTGACAGATGCTATTTCTCCCTGGTGAATCAAGGCAAATCGTCAGAGCAGGGACCGGGGAGGTCATCCAGAATGGTCCATTATCCACCCGAAATGCTGCTCTAGTGAATTTAGCATTATCATCAGAGTGGGGGAGTGTGGTTGTCCCCCTTTGTCAATCTAGTGTGATGGTCAAAATAGGTGGGAGGGAGCTCCTGTGCGATCTTAGACAAATCTTGTGCGATCGTCAATGCTTTTTCTGCTCAGTGAACCAAGCACAATCGTCAGGAAATTGAGAGTGATCATTGAAGCAGAGACAGGAGTAGGGATTCACCTGAGGTCAGTCGTGGCCCCCCTACAATGCCACCACCATCCACAATTTGGGAAACACTGGTTTAGAAAATGGTTTAAAAATATGAATCAATTATTTTGAAAATGCATATTCCAATTAATTTACAGCCAGTGTCCAAAACTCTATATGGAGTCTGCAATTAGATGACAACTTCCTGGCATCAGTAAGCTTTCTTGTCACTATCTGAATTAAGTAAAACCGAAGTGATATTAGTGGGCTTCAGTTATGGGGTGGCTCTCTTTCAGAACAAATCACTGATTTAGTTCCTCTGTTTGATAATGGTCCCAGGTGTGGAGGACTAAAAAAAAATAATCCAATCCACGCTGCTTTATTGAAACGGAATTAGCGTGGAAGAAAAAAGAGAAAAAGGAAAGCCTGCTCCTTAAAAGAGAGCTGCCGGCATGTTTTTTTCTTTTTTTTCTTACCTTGTTTTTGCCAGCATTGGGCTCCAGGGTAAGATATCCTCATTTCTCAAGTGGATCACTTTAATTATAGAAATTCTATTACTTTAAAAGCTCGACCATCTGCATTTGCGAACAACAATCTGCTCTTGTTTAGTTACCAACATTTTTTTTTTATCAAAGTGTTAAATCTACTGCTTTTGAAGTCCAAGCCTTCACTTATTTAAATTGAATGTAAATAAAAAAAAAATCAGTTTAATCTTTTGCTGGCTGTTATTATTAAGAAGAGATTGTATACATTTTCAGCAGCAGGTGAATAATTCCAGCCTGAACCTAAAGTCGCTTGTTTTTCAGCATTTATTTCCTTTGTGGGTTCAATCATTGTGGTTAGTACATCTTATTTACATTTTTGGCAGATGCTTTTATCCAAGGTGACTTACAAGATTTCAGAGACATAATCGGTTACATTTCTTTTGTTTTTCCATTTGGAGCACAGGCAGGTAAAGTGATTTGCTTGTGGTCACATGGTGTCAGTAGTGGGATTTGAACCCACAAACCTCAGAGTTTGAAGTCTAAAACCTTAACCACTATGCCACACTGCCAGCCCTCACACCACCATAACATTTGAGTTCAAAAACTCGCCTGGTCCCCCACCTGGGTCAGTTTACATGTTCTCCCCAGGTCTCTGTGAGCTGAAAGATCTGCTGCAGGTCAGGTTGACTTGTAGCTCTGGACTGGCCTGGTGTGAGGGGGAGAGTGTGCGTAGGGTAAATGATGCACCCAGGATGATTTCCTGCATTTTGCTCGCTGCTGCCAGGATAAGCTGACCTGAGAGCTCTAGTCAGGCTCCCATTTTGACTCTCCTAGCCCTTTCTATCATGTGACTGCAGTACGACTTGCATTGGTCAGAAACAAATGGGAGGGACTGGCACTCAACAGCAGTCAGCCAATGAGGTCATGTCCAACTTCAAGACCCCCATGTGGAGCATGTTGTGCAAAACTGACTTTGTGTTTGTTCTCAAATGCTTAATTAGTCAGTGCCAACCTGCCATCTGATTTGAAGCCAAGTATAAAATTAGTCATCTTTGCACATGTGCGCTATATCCACATGAATAATCCTCAGATTTTACACAAAATTCCTTAAAAGCCATTGGGCCCCTTGTGATTAACACAATATGGACATAACAAAGGCTTACTGTTATTTGTTTAGATTAGAAGACCAATATAAAATAATCCCTTCATAACTGAGATAATATTTGACTCATACGCCTAAAGTCATTTTTTTTCCACTTCCTTCAAAAGCCAACTGCCTAGGCTTGTGACAAAGTAAAGATAATCTCCCAGAATCTTTAACAAGAGTAAAATTAGATATGAATCCTTAGATTTCATTTAGGCTTCCGTCTCTCACTTTTAAGCCCTTAATGCTTACCACCAACAATTAGTTTCACTTTGCCAGGAAACACTGGAAAAAGTACTTGGGGAGGATTTCCTAAAACTTGAAGAGCTAGGTGGTGTAGCCCTCTAGTGGCCAGGTGAGTGGACTGCACCTCTTATTGTGGCTGTTCCTCCGCCATCACTGTTTGGAGATCTTACTGGACCTGTAAACTCTATAGGATGGCATTCATTATAGATGTTGTTATGATTTTGTCATTTGGTTTCTTCTGTACACTTTATTAAGCCATTTTTCCTTAGTGATTTTGTGGTAATTTTTGAGAATAAGAAGAAAAAGAAGATTTTTTACTATCGTTGAATCATTGAAGGACAGCAAACAATAAGATTACAATGGCATTCCCTAAGTCTTTCTTAAAACAACATACATTATAACTAAACCAGTAATGGCGCACTGCGTGAATACACTTGACTTTAGCATTCATAGTTTTCATGCTCTTTCTCTGTATGTTTACCATTAGTTTGCTCAGAGGTTGATGCGCTTGCTGCTTCCTGAGCAGCTTTTCTTTTCTCCACCCTAGCGGCCCGCTTATTCTCTTCTTTAGTCAGCATCTTTTCGCGTTAAAACTGATTAAGTCAGTGTTTGTGTTGCAATTACTTAGTATGTTTTCTTTAATTCAATCTGCCTCTAGAATGATTTAAGATATGAAGAGGTAGGGGAAGTGACAGCAAAGGTGGTAGGGATGAGAACAGCGCCCGTACACTTGCGCCACATGGCCGCCCTGCTGTCCGCTGCTGAGAGTTGATTTTACAATATAGGATAAAATAAAAATAAAAAGAGGAGTAACCTTGGGGGTCAATCATCACCCCGAAAGCGGATAGTAGATGTCATGTAGTATATGTGTACCAAATTTCAGGTCAATAGTTGAAACGGTTTGCAAGCTACGGGTGATTTAAAATCCTGCACAGACAAACGGACAGCCATGGTAGAGTATTATATAAGAAGATACATTTTAAACATAAATAAAGAGCTAGAACATGAGTGGCCTTCACAGGAGCACACCGTCACACTGCCTCGACTTGCTAAGTTCATGTAAATGAAGGTTATGGCTATGTTATGGTGTATAAAATCTACAAATTATTCTCTATATTTTTATTATATTTTGCTCAATCCCTAGAATCAATTCAACATAATCTATTTTGTGCATAAGTTATACTAGTGTTGCACATGAGATGTTAATTAGTGTGATACAATATTCAATAATTTAACAACTCTGGGGATAATGCTGTTTTTGAGTGTTGGGGTGTGTGTATAGATAGTCTTGTATCGTCTCCCAGAAAGGAGCAATTTAAAGAAATGATATGCAGGGCGGGTGGCATCTCTGATGACAACTGGATAGATAAATATCCTCAAATGGTGGCAACTGTGTGCCAGTGATCCTTTGGGCAGTTCTGATAACCCGTTGCAGAGACTTCTGTCATTCCCTTGTTTAACTAGTGTACCATGCTGTAATGTAGTACATCAGTACACTCTCCATTGTACATCGTTAGAGGTTCACAGGAAGGTCCTGGGGCAGCCTTGCTTTCTTCAGTCTTGTAAGGTGTTGCTGTGCCTTCTTGGTGATGGTTGAGGCATTTGTGGACCAAGAGAAGTCCCCAGTGATGTACAGCCCCCAAGAATTTTAAACTAGAGACCCTCTCCACAGGTTCACCAGTTATGAGCAATGGACTAGGGACAGCTCTTTTTTTCCCTGAAGTCCTCCACAGTCTCTCAGGACTTCTTAGTGTTAAGGATGATATTGTTGGTAAAGCACCGGGTTGGCAGTTCCTCGTGTCATCATTACTGGTAATCAAATCAATGACTGTTGTGTCATCTGCGAACTTCACAATAGTGTTTGTTGGGTGAGTAAGCAGAAAGTCATGGGTGAAGGAGAGGTGCGATGAGGAAAAAAAGGATCAGAACCAGTGCAAGACAAAATCGAGATTAAAAAAAAAAACAAAGCTAAAGGTTTATATCAAAAACACAATAAATTAGAAACTATTTGGACAAACGGTTTGTAGGATGTTTTGAATCCACAGATTGGAGGAGGAAGTGCACCTGTACCTGACCTTTAAACCCATCTCAGCGGTAACGAACTGGTCATGACCTCTAAGGCCACGCCCTTGACAATGCTGGACGTGAACAGGTTTGGAAAATAGCAGTGAAAGCTGAGAATTCGAAATGGCAGACAAAATGATCCAAATAATTATACAGTTCCAAAAAAAAAAAGAAAACAAATGCCACCACTGAATCTGACAGAGTTGGACTGACTTGTTGTTGTGTCTCATTAATGTCTGGCTGCTAATTAAGGAAAAAGAAACAATTACGGGGTCTGAATCTTCAAGAGCAAGTCAATATTAATATGAATTCAAAAGAAGTTAATTAGCAGCAAAAACAGGTCACTAACTAAGAAAAGGGTTAGAATGAAAACCTGCAGTCACTGCGGCCCTCCAGGACCAGAGTTGGGGACCGCTGCATTAGACAGATGAATTTCTCTTTTCTTATTGAGGTTCAAATCACCTCTGTTCCTTATTCCTATATATTGTACTTTCAGGTGAGCATTCATTGGTTGTAAGCTCTCATGCACAGAGAAGACCACCCGTATAACTAAAGACAAAATCAAACCTGTTTGATTTTATCGAGGTCAGTCGTGGACTAGTTTGAGTGAATCACTGGGTATGTCATATTACATGAGTGGCCTTCACAGGAGCACACCGTCACACTGCCTCGACTTGCTAAGTTCATGTAAATGAAGGTTATGGCTATGTTATGGTGTATAAAATCTACAAATTATTCTCTATATTTTTATTTTATTTTGCTCAATCCCAACAAGATAAATTCAGATGCAGGATACTTGCATAGGCATTATAATATCAAAAGCATATACTCTTCCCCTATACCTCACTTTTATAACAGTTGTTCACAACATAGTGCTAATTTAGTTTTACAGCCTGGGAAAGGAGGAATAGCCAATACCTCAGGCTATTGATTACTTTATGGATGGACATCTGGGACAACAATTTGGTTTACAGCCTGGAAAAGGAAGACATGCCGATACCTCAAGCAAAACCTTATTATTTGTGAAAAGATAGATTAAAGACTTTGAGCAAAATTCATCAATCATATTGACAGCCAGCTAATCCAGGTGTATGCAACAATTATGTGCTGTGAAACCACGGCATGAAATTTTATAATAAATATGCCTCGTCTGAAAGCAATGTCAGAAAAGAAACCGCGACATCAGAAAAGAAAACACATGTGACCAGTTTTCATTCAATCGTCAGTTAACGCCATTTTCATGAACATCGATGGATAAATCAAATGCCGCCCTAGGACACTCATCTTTTACATCACTGATTCCTTTCTGTAAGCTTTTTTTAAGACCATTTATCCAGACTTTACTATCGACCTTATTTTCTATTACTTATTATTGTTCTTCAATAAATGTTAACTTGTTTTCATCTTTCTATGCATTGTCTTGATGTCTAGAGTGATTGAAGTAATAAGGTAGATTTCTTTGAGCACCTGGTGCAGCCGGAGGTTTGCCATTACCTCTGTGCTGCGAGGTTTATTAAGGGCTGAGGGTGAGAGCTCCACCCAATAGTAGGGAACAGTACGTAAAGTAAGGCATTCTTGGCTGATAAATGGCTTATAGTCAAAGATACTGAGCCTTTGTATGTTTAAATGTATTGTTGTAGACCAAAAGTAATATTTACAGTATGTCTGAGATATCATTAAAACATTGCATGTTGTTTATGACGATAATAAGTAAGTCTCTTAAAGTGCTGAGAGAGTGACAAGTTGTGTTATTCCTAAGGCACTTGTGCGGTTTAAAGTGCTAGAGGTTAGCCAGCTGTGTGTGTGTCATTCATGGGGCACTGTTGGGGTTAGCGTCTGAGTGTATGTGTATATCTATGTATATCTACTGTGGTGCCAGTTATAGAGCCTATAAAATGGAGTCATCCCCTTGGAAAAGCATGTTTTAATCTTTAAGATATCTTATTAAATTATCTAATTAATTTAAACCACTTTGCGGAGATCTGTTTTCATGTTCACATTAAAGAGTCTTTTTCCTTTGATCATTGTCAAAAAAGCAAAATTAAATCGTCTGTGATTCAATGTTGCCCAACAATAAAATATGAAAATGCCCAAAGGGGGTGAATACCTTTCATAGGCACTATGTGCCAGCTTGCTGCCATATAGCATTACATGTATTTTAAGGACTCTGTGCTCTTCTTTAAGAGCAGTAGGGAATGTTAAAAGGACAGATGTGCTCTGAGTTTTTAATGTGACACTTTTTTATTAATGTAAACGTAAATAGCAGGGAGTGAATCCCGGGGTCCGCAGGAGAGCTACACAAGACTACTCATTGTATGATGTGCTTTCTGATTGAATCTGTGACATTGTTTCTTTTTTTGTGTTGCATAAAAGCTTGAGGACTAAAGTATGCCATGCAATTGCAACTGGGGATGGAAGTCTAGCAAACTATTTGGTAAAGAAGACCTTCAGAGACACCAAAATGATAACGTTTTAAGTAACAAGTGCACACACTTCTCCCTTTGTCAGATGAAGCCCTAATTCTGCTCCTAGTGAGAGTCCAACATAGGGAGTCTTCATAAATTATGCGAAAGGGACAAGGAGAATGATTGGGTTTGACATTTATACATTTATTATTATTATGAAACCGGCAACAGTGAGCTGGGAGGTTTTCGGTGCATGGAGCAGTAAACCACACTGGGTAAGAGAGCTTGGCAAAGGTTGTAAGTTTACATTTAAAAATGAATGGACTAAAAAGCTATTTAAAACATTTAATGATCCCCCACCCCAACACAGGCCCTGAGGACCACTTCATGGCCAGTTCGGCAACTGCATATTGAATTTATATTGATCTGTGTGACAGTTATTGCTGCTTTGTGATGTTGTGCAGTCAAAGCTTCACAGAGTGAGACAGCATGCTGTTTGATACAGTCGGCCCTTGTGATTTGTGGGGGTTAGGGGGGCTCTTGAATGTGAAAATCGTGAATACATTAAAACACACACACACACACACACACATAGAGGTAATGCATGTACAGCATGATTACAATATTACACAGTACTCACTCAAACTTGTACTGTATACCTAGGCCTACAAGTATATTCAAAAGCCATTAATATTCGCTTGCCCCGCTGCTTCACACATTTCTTGCTCTTTTTTTCTTGATATACTTTACTGGTGAGCAACTGCTACAGCTGACTTCACCGCACGAAACACATCATAAGACAACATTTTGTTGTTTCTCCTGTCTCCTGAGAGCAAATTCAGTACCACTAGAAGCTCTATGTTAAAGAACCCATGATTATACCCTGAGACAGAGTTCTCAAACTCCAGTCCTGGAGGGCCGCAGTGGCTGCAGGTTTTCATTCTAACCCTTTTCCTAATTAGTGACCTGTTTTTGCTTCTAGTTAACTTCTTTTGAATTCATTTAATTGACTTGCTCTTGTCAGAAGTAGCTTCAACTCCCACCTCCGGCAGAACTTCGACCACGTCCCGACGGAGGTGGGGGACATTGAGTCCGAATGGACCATGTTCCGTGCCTCTATTGTTGAGGCGGCTGACCGGAGCTGTGGCCGTAAGGTGGTCGGTGCCTGTCGTGGCGGCAATCCCCGAACCCGTTGGTGGACACCGGTGGTGAGGGATGCTGTCAAGCTGAAGAAGGAGGCCTACTGGTCCCTTTTGTCCAGTGGGACTCTGGAGGCAGCTAATAGGTACCGGCAGGCCAAGCGGAATGCAGCTTCCGTGGTTGCTGAGGCAAAAACTCGGGCATGGGAGGAGTTTGAGGAGGCCATGGAGAATGACTTTCCGACGGCTTCGAAGAGATTCTGGTCCACCGTCCGGCATCTCAGGAGGGGGAAGCAGTGCAGTGTCAACACTGTATATGGTGGGGATGGTGCGCTGCTGACCTCGACTCGGGACGTTGTAGGTCGGTGGGGGGAGTACTTCGAAGACCTCCTCAATCCCAATAACATGCCTTCCAATGAGGAAGCAGAGCCTGGGGACTTGGAGGTGGGCTCCCCCATCTCTGGGACTGAGGTCACCGAGGTGGTCAAAAAACTCCTTGGTGGCAGGGCCCCGGGGGTGGATGAGATACGCCCGGAGTTCCTCAAGGCTCTGGATGTTGTAGGGCTGTCTTGGTTGACACGTCTCTGCAACATCGCATGGACATCAGGGACAGTGTCTCTGGATTGGCAGACCGGGGTGGTGGTCCCCCTCTTTAAGAAGTGGGACCGGAGGGTGTGTTCCAACTACAGAGGGATCACACTCCTCAGCCTCCCTGGAAAAGTCTATTCGGGGGTTCTGGAGAGGAGGGTCCGTCGGATAGTTGAACCTCGGATTCAGGAGGAACAGTGTGGTTTTCGACCTGGTCGCGGAACAGTGGACCAGCTCTACACCCTTAGCAGAGTCCTGGAGGGTGCATGGGAGTTCGCCCAACCAGTCTACATGTGTTTTGTGGACTTGGAAAAGGCGTTCGACCATGTTCCTCTGGGAATCCTGTGGGGGGTACTCCGGGAGTATGGAGTACTGGACCCCCTGATAAGGGCTGTTCGGTCCCTGTACAACTGGTGTCAGAGCTTGGTCCGCATTGCTGGCAGTAAGTCGAACCTGTTTCCAGTGAGAGTTGGACTCCGCCAGGGCTGCCCTTTGTCACCGATTCTGTTCATAACTTTTATGGACAGAATTTCTAGGCGCAGCCAGGGTGTTGAGGGGGTCCGGTTTGGTGGACTCAGGATTGGGTCACTGCTTTTTGCAAATGATGTTGTCCTGTTTGCTTCATCAGGCCGTGATCTTCAGCTCTCTCTGGATCGGTTCACAGATGAGTGTGAAGCGGCTGGGATGGGAATCAGCACCTCCAAATCCAAGACCATGGTCCTCAGCCGGAGAAGGGTGGAGTGCCCTCTCAGGGTTGGGAGCGAGATCCTGCCTCAAGTGGAGGAGTTCAAGTATCTTGGGGTCTTGTTCACGAGTGAGGGAAGAATGGAGCGTGAGATCGACAGGCGGATCGGTGCGGCGTCCGCAGTGATGCGGGCTCTGCATCGGTCTGTCGTGGTGAAAAAGGAGCTGAGCCATAAGGCAAAGCTCTCAATTTACCGGTCGATCTATGTTCCTACCCTCACCTATGGTCATGAGCTATAGGTAGTGACCGAAAGAACGAGATCGCGAATACAGACGGCTGAAATGAGTTTCCTCCGCAGGGTATCTGGGCTCTCCCTTAAAGATAGGGTGAGAAACTCAATCATCCGGGAGGGGCTCAGAGTAGAGCCGCTGCTCCTCCACATCGAGAGGAGTCAGATGAGGTGGCACGGGCATCTGATCAGGATGCCTCCTGGACACCTCTCTGGTGAGGTGTTCCGGGCACGTCTAACCCGGGAGGAGGCCCCGGGGAAGACCCAGGACACGCTGGAGGGACTATGCCTCCCGGCTGGCCTGGGAACGCCTCAGGATTCTCTCGGAAGAGCTAGAAGAAGTGGCCGGGGAGAGGGAAGTCTGGGCATCTCTGCTCATGCTGCTGCCCCCGCGACCCGACCTCGGATAAGCGGAAGAGAATGGATGGATGGATGGATGGACTTGCTCTTGAAGGCTCAGACCCCTTAATTGTTTCTTTTTCCTTCATTAGCAGCCAAACAATAATTAGATACAAAATGAACCAAAACACAACCAGCAAACTGTGACAATCATACAATATCTGAAAATAAAGAGAGATGAAGGTTTCAGGAATGTTGACCTGCTCAGGTCCACTAAACATTTTAACAGAGCTCTTAGAAAAGAGAAAATCAACAATTTCAGAAATGTCTGCCATTGCACAACGAGAGCAGCAACAAGTCATGGAATTAAAGAACGGGTTTAATTAACGACAAGACTCATTAAGTGACTGGAGTGAAATTGGTTGGAGTTTGAGGCCCTGACTTAGTTGGTCTTCTGTTGGCTCCCTCACTTCACAATTCACTTATGTTTGGGTACCATTTAAGGAAAGAAATGAAGCAATTCAGAGGAACGATGAAGAAATTCATGGGAACAAATCTCAAAAAACAAGTCAATTAAAGTTAACTCAAAATTAGGAGCAAAAACAGGTCACTAAATAAGAAAAGGTTTAGAATGAAAACCAGCAGCCACTGGGACCTTCCATGACCAGAGTTTGAGACCTCTGATCAAAGACAGTGTTTCCCAGCCTTTTTTCCCGTGGTAGCACACTTTTTGTAACCCAAAACATCCACAATTCTACTAATCACAAACACATTATATCTCATACATGTGCCCAACCGTCCAAGATAGATAGATAGATAGATAGATAGATAGATACTTTATTAATCCGATCGTTTGCAGACACAGCGCTTAGTGAGCATTCTGATGGCATCTTCCAGCTGCTTTGTCTTTCTGCCCGCAACTCATATGCCCACTATCCAGCAGCTCTGGTGCCCACACACCCAGGAAGAGCAGCCAGAAGACTCATTCAAAGTGCCGTGTCTGTAAACAGAGTGATTGCCGAGCTGCTTTAATGCCAGCTTTTCTAGGTACTCCTGTCCCCCTCAGATAGGTCTTGACTATCTGAGGAGACTGTCACTCTCAGGTTCAGACGCAGGTACGCTACACTATTACTTTCCATGGTACACCTGGGTAGCTCTCACAGCACACCATTGATAAGCAATGTTCTATGATTATTGCACCAAATAAGATGAAAAAGTTGTGAGAAATGCAAGACAAAATGAGCGGTGCACAAGTAAATCACATGTACGAGGCTGGCTGCCGAGACCAAGAAGCGTGATGTCACTGCAGGCAAAGTGTTTAATTCTTTAGTGAACTGTAACTTTTTACAAAATTTTACTTATTACAATAAATGTGTGTGTGTATTTATGACAGTAAATGAAAAAAAAATTTACATTACATATATGTTATGCATTTAAGACTTACAAGTCCTTTTTTAGTTTTCTTTACATTTTCTAGCCTACGCGCATTGTCTGTGTTTTCCACAGCTGGTCACAAAACTCGCCAAGTAATTTCCATTTAATTATTAATAACAAACCCGTGAGTAGGTGGATCCGTGAATCATAAACAACTGTTTTGTTAAACCTGGGGTGGCACAAGGGTGCAGTGGAGAGCCCTGCTGCCCTACAGGTATGGAGTCAGGGGTCTCAGTCCAATATGCTAGTAACTAGAGGACCACAAATGAACACTGGCCGATTAAGTAAATCTCTCAGGATTATGTAACAATGCTGGTCAATGGTGGTGATTCAACAGATAATCTTGTGTCATACATCTTAGAACCTCAGTAAATGGGTAGGAGGCCTCCTTCTATTAACTACACTGAAGTTCTCTCCAACATTTGTTGTAATAATGGTGCTGGATAGTGGGGTCACCTCTATTTACTACATCGAAGTTCTCTTCAACATTCTTATTAATAATAGTACTGAAGAGTGAGGTCACCATCTATTAACTACAGTGAAGTTCTTTCCAACATTCTTATTAATAATGGTACTGGAGAGTGCAGGTCACTGTCTATTAATGACATCAAAGTTCTCTTCAACATTCTTATTAATAATAGTACTGAAGAGTGAGGTCACCATCTATTAACTACACTGAAGTTCTCTTCAACATTCTTATTAATAATGGTACAGGAGATCGGGGTCACCTTCTACTAACTACATTGAAGTTCTCTCCAACATTCGTTGTAATAATGGTGCTAGACAGTGGGGGTCACCTTCTTTTTACGACATCGAAAGTTCTCTTCAACATTCTCATTAATAATGGTACTGAAGATGGGGGTCACCATCTACTAACTAGATTGAAGTTCTCTCCAACATTCTTAATAATAATGGTGCTGGAGAATCGCAACATGTTGCAGGTTGGATGGCATGGTTAGGATCAATTTGGGAATAAACTCAACAATTCCAATTCAATCAAGGAAATGGAATTGGAATTGGAATTCAACAACAATTCCAGGAAACTGAGTTGAAATTGAATTGGAGTTTCAGGAAGTGGAATTCAATTCAGTGAAATTCTGCCGAATTCCATTTTTTGCTGTTTCTCAGCATTTATTTGGGACATTTGAACTTTATTTATGGTAATTTACAAACACCAAGTAATATACGAAAAATAGTTGAAGAAATGTAAGTAAATGAAACTGAGAACAGCACATCAGCAATTGATAAATGATAAGTGACACTGGCTGTAAGTTTTAATATACTGTTAATATTGTTATGTGATTACCAGTTCAATTTGATAAATGCTACCATATGATTCATCAATCCATTCGCCAACCCGCTACATCCTAACTACAGGGTCACGGGGGGCTGCTGGAGCCAATCCCAGCCAACACAGGGTGCAAGGCAGGAAACAAACCCCGGGCAGGGCACCAGCCCACCGCAGCTACCACATGATATACATCTCAAACTACAAAATACTGAGTCATGTTCATTCACATATATTCAATTTTTATTGCATTGAATAATCATCATTTTCTGAAATTTGGCATCATTAAGGCCTAAATATCTGGCCAGCGATGCTGAAAACAAGTTCCATAGAAGCAGATGAGGCAGGAATAGTGAGATACTGACATGCACTTTGAGCCAAATCGGGGAACCCGTTCTGGTCATCCTTCCATTACAGGAGAGGATCAGAGTCCTCACTATGGAACGGTTACCTCCTCTGATTCCGATAACTCACTAGATGTGTATGGGACTTGAGTGTCCATAAATGCAAAAATTTTTGTTCTCTTTTTTGACGGTGAAGAGCAATCGTTTGTTGTTGCTACTTTTGGTGAAGAGAGTGAAAGGACCTTCTTTGTTAGAATGTCTTTGATGTTTTGTCTTTCTCCACCCATGAAATCCAGAATTCATGGACAAATTAGATCCTCAAAATAGTCCAAGATCATACACAAAAAGCAATCTAAAGTCAAACAAAATCTTTCCAATCAAACTCACCGAAAATCTCCAGTCTCACACCTTCAACATGGGCCTTGCATGGTATTCTGGGAAACATAGTTTTAATCTAATTTAAGAAAATGTTGTTAGTGACATTAATGTGCAGAGTGACACATGCAAATGAGACAATTAAATTTCATTTTTAACTTTTTATTTATAGCAGTGATTTGTGAAACTAGCATGCATAATGTATAAAATAAACAGTACTCTTGTATTTCTTTTATGTGTTTGTGATTTATGTGATTCATGATATTCAATGAACTGTAGCCTATTTAGCAAATCAAGTCAAATTATTTAAGAAAATGGAATTTCGTGGAGTTTATTTGAATTCAGTTCTGTTTCTTCACCTTCCTGTTCAATTCCAATTCCCTTCAGCTGCATGCACTTCTAATTCCAATCCAGGAAGTGAAATGGAATTTGCCATGGATTCTCAATTCAATTCATGAATGGCCCCAACCCTGTTGGATGGACATGCAAGGAAGAATTTTATGGCAGTCTGTACACATGACAACACTCCTCCTCCTCCTCCTAGTACTACTACTTTATTATCATAGCTCAGCAAAGTAAAGATGAGATTTGAATCGACTCACTCTGGGTCACATAGTGAGTTAATGGTGAACTCTGAACTGGCAATGTTGTGTTTTACACTAAAACGTCATAGTCGGTACAAGGTCATGTTTATTGTATTTCTGCTATATGAACACTGGCAGCTTAGGAATACGCAGAGAGTCAGCAGCAGTAACTCAACTAGTAATCTGATTTTGCATGGTTCAACACCTTTGCCCTTGGGGGCCAAATGTATTTCCATATTTCTAGAATATGAACACTAGCAGGTTAAATGACTCGGAGAGAATTACACAGTTAGTCAATGGTGGGAATCAAACCTGGCTAGCTTATGTTCAGTTCAGTACATTGATGGAAGATACATTTATTGCCACAGCAGTACAAAATGAAGACTGGCAGATCAAATGACTAGCTCTTGCTTACACAGTGAGAAGGTAACTTTGTGTTTAAAGTGACCTTATTTGCTTGGAGGTGACATATATTCAGATAGGTCTACAGGGTGAAGAGCTGCAAGTTAAATGATTTACTTTGAGTTACCCAAAGGATCAATGGAGGAGGCCGACCAGGTAAATGGCCACAAGTTATAATCTATGGGGGCACAAATGGCTCACTCACGATTGCACAGCGACAGTCTATGGAATAGACCAAGCTGGTTTACATATCCCTACTGTGAGGATCTTCTACAAGTTATATTTATTTTAGTTCCCACTGAAAATCTTTTCCACTTTCCACTTCTTTGAAATTTTAATGTTATTTATTGTTTATGTTCATTTTAATTATGTTTACAAGATTCTTTCTCTAACGTCACGCTTGGTATGAAAATGGATGAGAAAAGCTTGCTGGTCAAGAATGAAAGTAACAGATTAAGTCAAGTGCCAAAACGGAGTGTAAACCTAAATCAAAGTCAAAGAGGAGCGCGCTAGAGTCTATTCCCAAAGAACCAGAATCACACACAAGTGTTTTTATTTTTAAAAAGTTTCTCCGCAAGCTCAGACCTTGACTTATAAAGCAGCACAGGAATGACGTCACAACACGCAACCATCAAAAGTACACCCCTAAAAACTCATGTTTGCTCAAAATGGTGGTATACACAATAGAACAAAATGGCATTGCAATAACCTTCAGAACGAGACATTAAATAAACTAAACTTTTTCCAAAACTGAACTTTAAAGGAGCTAAGCAACTGTGAATCTTCCTTAAAGGGATATTCTATCCAAACATGATATTTTTTATGTGTGACTTACCCTGTGTACTTGTTAGTGGTGGCTGAGAAAAATTTTGAATCTCATTTTTTTCATGCTGGATGGAGAGAAAAAAAGTTTATGACATAAAAGAAGCCAATAGTGATGAGTGCTGTGCAATGGCAAATAATGTGAGGGTCATCCATGGAAAACAGAAAAAAAAATCTCATGTTACTCATGTCACATAATTCACATGTTAGTTATCCAGTCATATGCTCAAAACATGCAAAGCACCTGTTTGATCAGCGCACATCATAAATATGAAACCTAAAGGCTCTTTGAATTGCAGACAGGACTCTTGACCAGTGAATGAGGGAGAGAGGCGGAGCTTCAATTCAAAGAGTCACACCCCTCATGAGGCTTTAGGTTTCCTGTTTATGAGGTGCACTGACTATTCCAGAATTAACTGTCTTCTTATATAATACACTATCGTGGCTGTTCATTTGTCTGTCCAGGATTCTAAATCACCTGTAGCTCGCAAACCAATTGAACTATTGACCTGAAATTTGGTATACATATACTATGTGATGTCTACTGTCCACCTTCGGGGGGTGATGATTGACCTCCAAGGTTATTCTTCTTTTTATTTTTATTTTATTTTATTGTATAATCAACTCTCGGCAGCAGCCAGCAGGGCTGCCATGTGGTGCATGCGTACGGGCGCCATTCTCATTCCCTACCACCTTTGCTGTCACTTCCCTTACCTCTTAAAATCTTAAATCATTCTTGAGGCAGATTGAACACTTAAGTGCCAGCTTAAGTGAAAAATTAAAGAAAACGTACTAAGTAATTACAACACAAACACTGACTTAATCAGTTTTAATGTGAAAAGATGCCAACGAAAGAAGAGAAGAAGTGGGCTGCTGGGGTGGAGAAAAGAAGAATCTAGTCCCATCTCATTCTGCAGGCTGTAGTGATGTATCCTTGAACCGACTGCATAGAAGATAGGGTGTTAGCATCGGAATTGTGCATATGAAGATCATTGAAGATTCTTTTTACTCCTAAAGCTGAGGACACCTGCATTTTAGATAATTGACAGAGTAAAACATTGTGCATATTTTCATAGCCGTTTTGTTTACTGGTTTACTGGTTTAATATTGCATTAACAAATGTATATAGAACAAAACATTGAGGTAAAATTTGCCATTTATGTTTGAAAATGAAATAAAGTAAAAGTTCGGCAACGTCCACACTACTATGTGTTTCCAAACCCCAGACACAACTCCCGGTTCAATTAAAAGGTTCATTTTATCCAACCTTATGAAGGGCTTCTCAACACCATTTGCACAACTGCAATTCTTTCTTTCTTTCTTTCTTTCTTTCTTTCTTTCTTTCTTTCTTTCTTTCTTTCTTTCTTTCTTTCTTTCTTTCTTTCTTTCTTTCTTTCTTTCTTTCTTTCTTTCTTTCTTTCTTTCTTTCTCTTCTTCTCTTCCACTCCTCCCAGGTGACCTTAGTCCATCCACCACACCCAACTCCAACTCGCCTGGATGAAGTTGATTGGATTCTTTTATCTCTGACCCGAGAGGACTTCTGGGAAGAGTCTACTTTTCTTGTCTACCATTCAGTATGGCCATCCATCACACCATCCACATTAGCATTTTCACATCTACAAAAGTATCTCTGACCCCATTAAAACAATCAAAGGCATATATGACATGTTCACCTACACTGGGTAGGCATGCATTGGCAGAACAATCCTAGAAGAGAAGGCAATGCTGGAAACCAGGGAATTTATTGCAAACCTGTACGGATTATTTGCCTTTTCCACATGTACTGTATGCAGCATTCAAACAGTACAAAACACAATTTAGATTGTGAAAGGATCCGACTTGACACACTTATAAAGGTCTGGGGCAGCCACCCGTGTATTATCCCTGGCTGCAATAGGTTTTGGAAGTATAACAGTAGTGTCTTTGAAGAAGTCCAAACAAGAACTAATGACTATGGTTAAGATGGCGGCTTTAAGACTGGAAGTGATGTAAGGGAACCGGAAGTGACCTCCTTCTAAAGTCGTAAGCGTAAGTGACGTTCTTCTAGGTGCCGTTACCAGAAGTGACCTTTTTCTAGGTGCTGGAACGTCTTTAGGGATGAGTCAGACAGGTTTTCCCGTGTTTGGTCTTTAGCGGTAACAGAAGAAGGTTTAGTGCACCCAGCCACCCCCTGGCCTGGTGTGGAATTGCCCTCACTTGGTCCATACAGCTTCCTCCTACTCGCACGTGTGTGACAGGACGTATGCAGGTAAGCAACACAACAAACGCCATGGAAATCAACTCTTCTCTGTCCACTATATGGGAATATGATTTTCTTCCATGGTGGTTGCCAAATCAGGGAATGAGATGTTGAAATGTGAAGGATCCAATCAGGGAAGGACTACATAATAAGCACAAACAAAAAAGTCAGAGCTGTTTTCACCCATCCACATTGCAGTGCCGATCCAGCATTTCCACAGGTATACGGTTCTGGAGAGCAATTTCAAAAGTCTCCATTTTCAGGGGTTTAAAATGGAAGAGTATTGCGGACAAAAGGTGAAAATGGAGACTAATGCCTGCATTTTAAAATAAAAACGCAGAAGCGTGGAAGTAGACTTTAAGTGGACAGATAATTTTATAAAGCAGAAATATTCTCAAAATTTATTCAAGTACAGTAATGAAGTTTTTCTAATTTCTGCAAGTTCCCTCTTGAAAGGTCACCTAGTGAGTCATTAGTGTACAGCGTACTGGCAACCTTGGGTTTTACAGTCAAACTCTTCAGCCATGAAGTCATTCAGCCTGCACACTGATACAATACAATACAGTACAATACAATTTATTTCATGTATAGCCCAAAATCCCAAAAGGAGTGCCGCAATGGGCTTTAACAGGTTCTGCCTTTTGACAGCCCCCCAGCCTTGACTCTCTAAGAAGACAAGGAAAAACGTGTAGGGACAAAAAACGAAACAAACCTTGGGAAAAGCAGTTCAAAGAGAGACCCCTTTCCAGGTAGGTTGGGAGTATAGTGGGTGTCAAAAAAGGGGATCAATACAATACAATAAATAGAACAGAACACAAGTAATTGTCAATACAGTATAATAGTGCAATAGAAATATTACAAGTACAGAGCAGAATTCAACAGTAGATGATATCTACTGATACAGAAACTGAGAGACCCTTCTTAATTGTCTGCGCTGCTTCTAAGCTGAATTACAGTAATGGATGAGAGTGACTTTTAGATTCACAATGGTTCATGGTAGTGGTATGTACCCATACAGTACAAGATGTCAAAAATGGAGGTATTTAGACTTTTGGAATGCATTGTGAAGTGTGGAGTTTTTTTCTTACTCTCATATCTAAAGAGCACAGCCTAAGAGTAAAATAAATAAGGCTGCTCAGTCTCAATGTTTTAACGCCCATTGCTCATTACATTATAGCTCTACAAATGATTGTAAGGGAACACTTGTCACAGTGGGGCTCATTTCTCAAACTCCACTCCCAGTAATTAACCCCATTAATGACGAGTATTCCCATACTTGTGCTCATTACCGGCATAATGAATGAATCCCTTGTAGCCGCCCACACTCTTCACACTGCAGTCTGAACAGCCTTGAAAAATGATAGAACTCAGTATGAAAGGTGCTATATTGTAGCCTAAGTGCATTAAAAAGCACAAGTGTAAATTGTAATCTGTCAGAGCACTGGCAGGAAACATGACAGTCTCATTATATTGTAAGCTGGAGGTGGAGAAGAAACTGGCAACTTTGTGGATTACAATGGGCACTTTAGCCAGCAGGCCACGCTGCAGATGAATGATGTGTGTTGAGCCTGTGAGTTCATGTTAATCAGGCCACTGTGGAGTGTAAGCTCAGCCGACTGAAGAAACATAACTGCTGTGATATTGGCGCTTGGTTGGCGCCAACCCGACACAGACTGACAACAGAGGCACGTGTAAAATAAACAAAAAGAACTTTTAATTTCTTCTTCAGTCGTGGGACATGTCCCACCAGCCCTAAAACAGTCCCAAAACACAAATAAAACACCCAAAATACACTCTTCTTTCCTCCACTCCTCCCAGGGCAGCTTCGTCCTCCTCCTCCCGACACTGGTGCCCTGAGTAGTGGCTGCAGACTCCCTTAATAGCCCACCCGGAAATGCTTCAGGTGGTAATTAACCTCAATTAGGCTGCACTTCCGGGTGTGGCTGTGTTGCCGTCCACATGGGCTCAGGAAGCCTTGCAGCTCTCTCTGGTGGTGGCCACGGAGCCCAACCAGGATGAGCTGTGGTGTTCCATATTACCGGCCCCGATGCAACCCAGGAGGGGCTGCCACCAAGTGTTCCGGGGGACGTAGTGTGCATCCCATGGCTGCTCCCCCAGATCAAGCGTCGAAGGGGCATCCCAGCTGGACATGGTCCCCGGCCGACCACCACACTGCAAACAGGAAACTACAGTCACTCCTCCACCCTGTGCAACAAATCACTAATTTCTGTTAAACTACATATATATAATATATAGCACATATATCTATATATATATATATATATATATACAGTGGTGTGAAAAACTATTTGCCCCCTTCCTGATTTCTTATTCTTTTGCATGTTTGTCACACAAAATGTTTCTGATCATCAAACACATTTAACCATTAGTCAAATATAACACAAGTAAACACAAAATGCAGTTTTTAAATGGTGGTGTTTATTATTTAGGGAGAAAAAAAATCCAAACCTACATGGCCCTGTGTGAAAAAGTAATTGCCCCCTGAACCTAATAACTGGTTGGGCCACCCTTAGCAGCAATAACTGCAATCAAGCGTTTGCGATAACTTGCAATGAGTCTTTTACAGCGCTCTGGACGAATTTTGGCCCACTCATCTTTGCAAAATTGTTGTAATTCAGCTTTATTTGAGGGTTTTCTAGCATGAACCGCCTTTTTAAGGTCATGCCATAGCATCTCAGTTGGATTCAGGTCAGGACTTTGACTAGGCCACTCCAAAGTCTTCATTTTGTTTTTCTTCAGCCATTCAGAGGTGGATTTGCTGGTGTGTTTTGGGTCATTGTCCTGTTGCAGCACCCAAGATCGCTTCAGCTTGAGTTGACGAACAGATGGCCGGACATTCTCCTTCAGGATTTTTTGGTAGACAGTAGAATTCATGGTTCCATCTATCACAGCAAGCCTTCCAGGTCCTGAAGCAGCAAAACAACCCCAGACCATCACACTACCACCACCATATTTTACTGTTGGTATGATGTTCTTTTTCTGAAATGCTGTGTTCCTTTTACGCCAGATGTAACGGGACATTTGCCTTCCAAAAAGTTCAACTTTTGTCTCATCAGTCCACAAGGTATTTTCCCAAAAGTCTTGGCAATCATTGAGATGTTTCTTAGCAAAATTGAGACGAGCCCTAATGTTCTTTTTGCTTAACAGTGGTTTGCGTCTTGGACATCTGCCATGCAGGCCGTTTTTGCCCAGTCTCTTTCTTATGGTGGAGTCGTGAACACTGACCTTAATTGAGGCAAGTGAGGCCTGCAGTTCTTTAGACGTTGTCCTGGGGTCTTTTGTGACCTCTCGGATGAGTCGTCTCTGCGCTCTTGGGGTAATTTTGGTCGGCCGGCCACTCCTGGGAAGGTTCACCACTGTTCCATGTTTTTGCCATTTGTGGATAATGGCTCTCACTGTGGTTCACTGGAGTCCCAAAGCTTTAGAAATGGCTTTATAACCTTTACCAGACTGATAGATCTCAATTACTTCTGTTCTCATTTGTTCCTGAATTTCTTTGGATCTTGGCATGATATCTAGCTTTTGAGGTGCTTTTGGTCTACTTCTCTGTGTCAGGCAGCTCCTATTTAAGTGATTTCTTGATTGAAACAGGTGTGGCAGTAATCAGGCCTGGGGATGGCTACGGAAATTGAACTTAGGTGTGATACACCACAGTTAGGTTATTTTTTAACAAGGGGGCAATTACTTTTTCACACAGGGCCATGTAGGTTTGGATTTTTTTTCTCCCTAAATAATAAACACCATCATTTAAAAACTGCATTTTGTGTTTACTTGTGTTATATTTGACTAATGGTTAAATGTGTTTGATGATCAGAAACATTTTGTGTGACAAACATGCAAAAGAATAAGAAATCAGGAAGGGGGCAAATAGTTTTTCACACCACTGTATATATATATATATATATATATATATATTGAGAGAGAGAGCAGGTGAAGTGAGATTAGTGCAGCTAGGTGGTGCACAGATTAGCACTACTACTATATGAATTCAGCACTGGAGATGGCACGTTCTCCCATTGTTTCCACAGGATTTCTTCAGGTAGTCCAGTTTTTCTCCCACATTTTAAAGCTACACAAATTAAGCAAATTGTCTACTCAAAACAGACCCCATGTGACTATGGGTGTATGCACAAGTGAGCCCTCAATGACCAGGACTGGTTCTTGATTTGTGCACAATATTTCCAGGATAGGCTCTAGCCTTTTGCAACCTAATGCTATCAAGGGGTGACACTCTGAATGAAATGAATATTGGAGCGCCAACCTAGCCCTCCCCATTTACTTCAAAGGAAAACAAATACAAACGCTCGATGGCGTCAAAACAGGATAAAACAACAGCCTCCAGTTAACGCCTCCTCAGACTATGAAGGAGCTTCACTTCTCTGGTCACTCATTCCTGAAGTAACACCTCCTTCCAGGCTGTCATGCCTTTATGGCCCAGCGACTGGAAGGGGCGGAGTCAATTGTCCTCACCGGACGGTTTGTCAGTACTTTGGAGGAAAAGGGAGGCAATACAGCTACCAGCAGTGCACCCACTCAGTCCAGGATGGAATTAAATATCTGGGAGGGACCTAAAGGGGGACTCACTGACACGCATGCCTGACACCACCCATTCACTTTCTCAACCTGCTTACTTTCCACAGCAGGGTTATGGAGCTGCTGGAGCCTATCACAGCAAGCCTTGGGTGCTTGCAAGGCAGGAATAATTTCTGGACAGGGCATCAACCCACCTAATGTTGAGTGCTGTGACGGCCGGCCGGGTCCCAGGCCCAGCCAGGACACCCCTTCGATGTGTATTCAGAGGGAGCAGTCCTGGACGGTGTAGTACCTCCCCCTGGATGCTGGATGGCCGCACCCCTGGGTTGGAGCGGTGCCTCAGTCTCTCGCAGGGCTTCATGGGAAATGGAGTTCTCCACAGCCCTGTTGGGGTCTGGGGTGGCCGCCAGGGGGTCTGGCAGGGGTCTCTGAGCCCACCTGGACTAATCTTCAGTCCCACCCAGTAGTGCAATTGTAAACAGGTGATCAAGCACCTGGAGCACTTCTGGGTGGGCCATAAAAGGAACCAGCAACCACCACTCAGTGGCCAGAGTCGGGTGGAAGGAGGACAAAGCTGTGGAGGAGTGGTGGGGAAAGAGAAAAGAGAGAAGAGTGTTTTGGTGGTGCTAAGTGCTGTACTTGGGACTGTGTATTGCCTGTGGGGTTCACGGGGAAGACGTGCCCAACAGGTGAAGAAAATAAAAGTTTCTTGGCTTTTATACGTGCCTCCCGTGTCTAGTCTGTGTCGGGTCGGGCGCAATATAGCACCTTTCTTACAGTGCATATAACATTATGATCAACAGAAAAAGGACTTTATTATCAAAATGAAAACACATCTGTGCAAACTGGACTAAATAAATTGCAGATATTAAATAGAAAATAATTAATCACCAGCCTCAAGTCACTTGTTGTTAGATGCACCTTTGTCAGCCATGACAGCCTTAAGTCTGTGTGCACAGGTCTCTCTCTATAAGCTTTACACATCTGGACTCTGCACTTTTTCTCCAACTGCTCAAACTCTTTCAAGTTACATGAGTGAACAGCCTTTTTCAAGTCAAGCCACAAACTTCCATTTGGATTGAGATCTGCACTCTGACTTGGCCACTCCAGGACATTAACAATGTTAATTTTAAGCCATTCTTGTGTAGCTTTGGCTTTATACTTAGGGATGTTGTCTTGATGGAAAACAAATCTTCTCCCAAGGTGTTGTTTTCTTGCACACCACATCAGATGTTATTCCAGAATTTCCTAATATTTTGCTGCATTCATTTTATCCTCACCAGCCTTCCAGGACTTTGTGCTGAGAGGCATCCCAAAGTCTGCTGCTACCACTACCAGGTTTCACGGTGGGGATGGTGTGGTTTTGATAATGTGCAGCGTTAAATCAGATGTCCATAAAACTCAATTTTGGTCTCATCAGACCATAGAACCTTCTTCCAGCTCTTTTCAGAGTCTGCTCAGTGCCTTCTGGTAAAATCAAACTGAGGTGTCATGTACATTTTTTCTCTTTCCCTCTCTATTATAGAACTGCAACTGTGCAAAAGTTGCCATCTGCAGTCTCTCTGTATCAATCACTAGAGCTTCAGATTCCTTCAGAGTTCTTGAAGGTCTACAGGTGGCCACCCTCACTAGTCGTGTTCTTGCGCAGCGGCCTGCCACACTAGGCAGATTTACATCTGTGCCATACTGACTTGGATATTTCCTTCTTTCCATCTCCTAACTTGTGCATTTCACTGAGCTGCTTGGACTGTTCTTTTGTCTTCATTATGTAGGTCTGGTGACCATAATAACTTACCGCAAACTGGCCCTTCAATATAAGAGGGGCATTTACACTACAATCAATAGAAACCCAGGTAGGCAATCTCCTTTGAGCTAATTCTGGGACTTGTAAAATATTTTTCTGTCCCAGTGATGGTTTAGGGGTGACATATTAAAGGGGTGAATATTTATGTATACTTACTGATTTGTGGCAAAAAAGCCAAATTAAATCTTCTGTGATTCAAAGTTGTTTAACAATAAAGTGTGAAAGCATCCAAGATGGTGAATACATTTTAAATGCACCACATATATGAGAGGCACTATTTGATAGATAGATAGATAGATAGATAGATAGATAGATAGATAGATAGATAGATAGATAGATAGATAGATAGATAGATAGATAGATAGATAGATAGATAGATAGATAGATAGATAGATAGATAGATAGATAGATAGATAGATAGATAGATAGATAGATAGATAGATAGAAGTAATCTGTTAAAATCAGTGACATTCAAGCCAAATATATGTCTGACTGTTTAAATTGCAATAACTCTTAAGCAGCAGAGCTCCATTCTAATTTACTGAGTTAATGGGAAATTAAATTTACAGCATGTATATCCATTTTATGAGTATTGGTAATTGTGTAACTATTAAAATCCTATATCGTAAGATGCTCCCAATGTACGATTTAATTTTGTTTGCCACTGTAATTCAGTTCACTCTGGGAGTTCAAGATATTTCATTCGTGTTTCTCCTTCTGCTCATCACAGTGAGTTGCGAGACGTGGCACATAGACGCAAGGCTGAGGGATGAAGCCATAATTACCCACATTATTAATGTGAGAAGAAAAAAAATGTAATCTAAAGGAAAAAAAAAACATTATAATAATAATATTGTCCCATGAGTTAAAAAAGCCTGGATGCACTGCTATGTATAGAAAAGAACAATCCGTTCTTATTACTGATTCGCTTTGTCTGTAATGCTTCTTCCCATTTAAATGATAAAATTATGCAAAGGGAATTTAAATTTGTTGTTGCCAGCATAAAGCAGCGGTGATGTTACAGAAAAAATAGAAACAAGACAGCCAGAGATGAGGCACTTCTGTCGCAGAATTTGGTCAAATTAACGGGAGGCGCAGTTGCAATGCTTTGATTGATATAGTGTGGTGAGGTGAATATTAAATGCTTTATCATTTTTCTCCCTCTTTTTATCTGTCAGGGCAAAAGTGAAGAATATCAAATATTAAAGCACATTTTAAAAAGACAGAGGCCTGCAGCCATCAACCGCTGTGCAAACTGTTGTGTTGTCACATAACAGCAGCCACGGAGTGCATGGTGGTAAAGGGACAGACGAGAGCCACGTGGCACAGGCCCAGATCCCCTAGTGGCTCATCTCATGTCTCTCCGTAAATCTATTAACCTCCCAGGAAAAACACACTGGGGCCCCTGTGCCCACCATTTTCCAATATTTTAAGCCACTAAATTTTCATATTTGCCATTCTCTCTCACACAGAGAATTAAACTTTACATGCAGTAAACGTTACATTAAAGAAATACAGATTCTGCACATCTTCCCAAGACCTTTCGTCTATTTAACAAACTCTGTCTGTCAACAACTTCTTCTCTTTTATCTCTCAACTCCACACTCATCTACTGTTTATCAGACAATTGTCTATAAAGACTTTCCCAGGAGTAGTCCCATTTCACACTGGAATTATTTTGTGGTAGCGAGCAGCCATCCAGAAGTGACAGACACACCGAGCCAGGGCTCCATCTAGTGGCATCTTGTTTCTATGCACCTCTTTAATGGCTTTTAAAAGCCTGATGTTGCTGGTAGACCCCTTGTCACATCAAGGACAGCACAGCTCTGAGTATCTCTGACCTGATTTGTGTCCCCCAGAGGTCATCAGGTGAATCCTTCTGTGCTTCTTTTTCTTTTTTAGTAGATGATCGGACAAAGAAGCTCAATAGACCAGTAACTTAAAAGGCTTAAATTTCATTCTGCTGGGCTATAGCTTATTTAGCTCTTTCTCTAGGGGTAACTAGACAATAGGAGTTTTGGTTAATATAGCACCTTTCATTGTAAGAACTGTGCACTTATACTGTATCTTTAATATCTGGCCAAGCAGTCTCTTTCTATTGATGCTGGGTAACGTAGGGTTTCTTAGTAGCACCTCTGTGGAGTTGTAAGAAGGTTTGTTGATCCATCCCATTTGGCTGAGTATAAATGTTTTGGCTGGTGGGCTGGAGGTAGCTTGGCGTAATTACAATGAGATGACATGCATATGTTTCTCGAGTTTTTAATCACTGCTGTCTACTAGGAACAACTAGCACTTTGGATGAACAAGGTTCAGTGCTAGAAAGTTCATTCTGTTTACAGTGACACTGCAAAGCCACAACAGCGACAGAATAACCACAACAACCAAAACCATCCATGACACAAATAATTTTATACTTATCTTGTTCAGCATATAATCCAGATCAGGCATTTTCCGTAGTCCCCATTGGAATAGCGTCAGGGTAAATGTTTCAGTAGCGGATAGGACGCTCTCTCTCTCTCTCTCTGTCTCTGTCTCTCTTTCTCTATCCCTCTGCTAGCTAAAGCACACTTGATACAAAACCATCCCATCCAGGAACTTTCTCAATGTTTCTCTTGAAGTTTTCCCTGGCAAAACCCTAACACATGTTTCCTAACAGCACTCAAATGAAAACAAATAGAAGCATTGTATAACAAAAACAAGAGAGTGCACTGTAGCATACTGTAGTTATAATCAGAAATTATTTATCCATTTTGTACACTAAGTAACTCATTTCAATGCTCAGATCGCATCACGTCTGTTAGTTTGTTCATAAACAGCTGAATCAGCTTTTATGAAATTTAACATGTGCTATAGGCTGTTGATGGTCTAACTTAAAATATGGGCTACTGTATGTGGTGCTTCAAAATATTTGATCTGGAACGGAGATTGTACTGTGGAGACAACTTATCCAAAAGTCTGTGCTTTCAGAATTATCTCAGATGTGTGACATTTTATCAGTGTGTGTATGTGAACTGTATGGCCATCATGGTGAGAATCAAACCCATGGCTTGGTTAACCAATGATGAACAGAACTGCAGTATACAAAATGTATAATATCGGCCTGGCAATCAGTAATGGGCATGAATATTCTTTTCTTATCAATGTATATATATTGTGACCCCTCCTGCAGGGGGACGCAGCAGCTCTTCAGAAACCCCTTCTTAAACAGTTGTTCAATGGGAAACAAACACACTCTTACACCTCCTCTTTGCAGGATCAGCTGCAGGCTTGCTGGCTTGCCAGCGTGATGTGCTCCTCACGTGGGGCTTCAAACATTTAAAAGATCGAGCCACAGCCATCCTGAGGTCTCGCTCTCCTGTTTCTCTTCCTCCAGACTCCCTCTGCTCCGGCCGCAGCTTCTGAGCCACTGTACGCCCTTGATGAAGAAGATTTGTGTTCTTTTGAGCAGGAGTCGGGGCCAATGTGTCAAATTTGACAGCTGTTTCTTGTGAGGCCAGATCGCCTCTTTAAAAGACTTGTGTTTTTATCTGCCAGAACAGCAATAAAGTTTCTACTTCATGGAAAACCTTCTGTTCTCTCCTGTGCAACTTTGTGACTGAAGCTTGACAGTCTCTATATATATATATAAAATTCAATGTCTGTCTGTATGTCTGTCTGCTTTTTACAAGAGAACTACTTAACAGATTTAGATCGGGTTTTTTTTCTATAATTTACTTGAACATTCCAGTTGATTTTGCGACTTCTCTCATTGAGCTCAGTATCATAGTTCGCTTGCAGTACCGATTTATTTGTATGAATCCTGAGAGAGACGCAGCAGACCAAGGGGAGGGGGGCGGGGCCCTCTTCATTCACTCGTCTGCCTCGGGGTGTGTACCTTACCTCCGCTTAGCCTGCAAACAAAAGAACTTCTTAACGAATTTAGATCAGGTTTTTTTCTATAATTTGATTGAACATTCCAGTAGATTTTGTGACTTCTCTCATCGAGCTATGAATTATAGTTCACTTGCAAGAGCGATATATTTGCGCTAATCCAAGACAGAGGCTGTGGGTCAAAGGGGGAGGGGGGGGGTGATGTCAGAAGTAGGGAGCCGGGCAGAGCCCTCCTGACTCACGTGCAAGGCTCCGTTCGAGTCACTGTACCTTGCCTCCTCTTAGCTAGTGATACCTTTTTGTTATATAGATGGTTAGTCTATATATATATACAGTATATTGTTGAAAGCCAGCCCCCGGACACAGACAGACAGACACCAGAATGTCCAAAACACACAAGTTTTATTATCAAACAGCATAACAATGCCTTAGTCACCAACAGACTCGTCTCTTTCTCTCTCTCTCTTTCTTTATCTCTGTCGCTTCTACTCCCCTCCTCACAAGCTCCGTCTCCTTCGTCCCAACTCCAGCTCGTCTACTGGAGAGAGGCGTCCCCTTTTATAATTACCTGGAAGGGCTCCAGGTGCTCTGTCCAATGACACTTCCTGGTGTGGCGGAAGTGTCAAATGAGCACCTGGGAAACACTCCGGGTGCCCCGGGATTTCTTCCGGCAGCACCTCCTGGTCTGGCGGAAATACTACCATCCAGGGTTCCATGACCATCTGGGCGCCCCCAGCAGTGGCCACGTCCTCTCACGGCTCTGTTCCGTGGCCCCCAAACAGAACAGGGCGGCTGCCCTCTCATGGCCAAGGGATGGTATTGTCCCTCTCGTAGACCATCCAGGTAGGGTCCCCAGCCATCTGCCACTATATATATATATATATATATATATATATATATATATATTTATATATACATTTATATATACATTTATTTATGAAATCCAACATCTGTCTGTCTTTTTGTCTGTCCGCTTTTCACGAGAGAACTACTTAACGGATTTAGATCGGGTTTTTTTCTATAATTTGTTTGAAAATTCCAGTTGATTTTGCAACTTCTCTCATCAAGTATCATAGTTCGGTTGTGGTACCGGTTTAAAAGTGCAAATCCAAGAGAGAGGCTGCGGGCTGAGAGGAGGGAGCAGGGACCTCCTCACTCACACACCAGCCTCCATTCAATTCGGTCTACCTATCCCATGGGTTGGAGCGCACCTTGCCTCCGCTTAGCTAGCGATACCTGTTTGTTAAACAGACATTATTATCTACAGATTGTTAAGGAGTAACATTTGATGTTTTTGAAGAGAAATCAGAACTACGTGTGTTTTAGAGGGTGGCTGCTGACTGGCAGCGATATCACGGCCATGTGCTTTTCTTCCCACGCGGGCAACACTCTCCCTTCAGAGCTGAACACGATCAGATATAGTGGCAATGTTTGACTTTGGAGAGTACCTACCTTCCACTTCACCAGAATTACAATTGTTTTTATTATTAATTTTTAAAGTTTGTTCTGTTTCACTACTACATGAGAGGAGCTGCGGGGGACAGCTAAATGTGTATGAACATATGGGTGCAAGAATTGGATAACCAAATATGAGATGACAGTACATCAGAATCAGAACCACTGCAGCTTTAATCGTAGCTTTAAATAGGAAATTAGAGTTACAGCTCAATGAAAAATCAATAGTGATCAGGCGAGTCATATAAGCAGTTGCTTTCTGTTTTATTTCCATACTATTAGAAGTTTAGGCTGATCATGAATGTTTGATTCAATAATTAAATTCAAATAATGGATGGAAGTATGGAGGCTTTACAGGTGGTGCTGTCTGCAGACAATTAACAAAACAAAGCTAGCTGTCTGTTGCGTGAGATTTGTGATGTGACAATGCCTTGAACGGGGCTATCATGTTCAATTCAGAGTCACCTCTCATGGATTATCAACCTTAAAATGTCAAAACCAAGAGAGTCCTGACATGTCTATAAACATAACCAGCTTTCACAAGGAGAGCAAACTAAAATTTATCAGCCGTCAAGATGGTGTGGTCAAGTGACTCTGTTCATTTTCAGTGCTTTAGCAGTGAGAGTCCGAGCCAGCTGGCATCTGTTTTCATGGGCAGTTTCTTTTCATATACTCATCCAGTTCTAGTCTACAGTATAAGCTGGGCCACAGCCTGGTCTACGTGCTGAAGTTTTTCTGCAGCTCTATCAGTCAAAGCATAAATCAAAAAAGCAGAGATTGTCTTGGAAGTGTGCTAAGCCAAATCTTTATGCTTATGAATCCATTCTCGGCTGCATTTCCAGAGAGGACTGAGGCTAATTTTTTTTTACGTATTAGAAGTATTTCAAGGTTACTTAGAAATCAGATTAAACTAAGGAGCTTTACTGTATTTCAAATCATATTTCTACTTTAGCAGCACCATATGGTAAAGGCCCAAATTAGCAGTGAGTTTTTTTATCATAACCCCCAGCTAATTAGTACAGATGCTTTATATCTTTTAACACTTATGATAAATAACTTCTAACCGGTGGGTGTTTATATATATATATATATATGTGTGTGTGTGTATCATCATATGCCTATATATATATATATATATATATATATATATATAAAATATAATATTTATAGAAAGAGAGAGAGTATATGTTGCAGATATATGAGAGTTTCATTTTTAGTTAAAATAATCACACATATGCTACATGATAATATGCTTAAGTTACATATGCTTATGATAAATATATTTATTCTTCACATAATGGCACTGGTAATCTATTTTACATGATAAATATACTTGTGAAACATAGCTCTGTAATAATACATTTACCCTTTACACAGTGTTCCTTCAGTGGTTGTTTTGTATTTCCTAAAATGATATATTGGTCATTTTTTCCCACTACAGCATGCTTAGAACATAAAAACATAAGAAATTTGACAAACGAGAGGAAACCATTCAATCCATCAAGTCCATTTGTTTAGCGAATAGCTAAGCTGTTCCAAAACCTGTAGTTTAAAATCATACATTGTGGTTTATAATAAATAACATTTTGCAATGTGGATCACATGGTGCCCTACTACTTCAAGGATCCTGCTGTCTGGGTTTCAGTCCTTAGCCCAGTCATTCTCTTTGTGAAGTTTGGACATTTTCTCTGTAACTGGGTGGGTTTTTCTAAAGGAATGCCAGTTTCCCTTTGTGGGGAACAGCCCAGACACAGACAGGTAGACATTGTTTAAAGTACCACCACTCGTTTATTTACAAGACTATTTACACAAATGAAGCACACACAACCCACTTCACCCCAAAGTCCAGGCCGTCTTCCGCAATGCCGTTTTGCTCACTGTAATGTCATTTGAATAGCAGTGACTTGGTGTGCAAGCGTTTGACTTCAGTTGATCGTGCTGACCTGTGGAACATCCTGAGATTTTGCGGTCCCCTAGAGGTTGCTGGATATCATGGCCGGCCTGTACACTGGTACTGTGAGTGCTGTGCAGAGTGGAGGCAGAACCTCTGCGTTTTTCCCAGTTGCTTCTGGGGTTCGTCAGGGGTGTGTTTTTGCTCCTACTCTATCCAAAGTTTGTATGGATTAGGTGTTGGGCAAGGTCGTGGGGTCCAGCGGCTATGGGACATCTGTTGGTGAAGAAAGATTCACTGATTTTGACTTTGCTGATGATGCTGTGATCTACACAGGAGGCTCTGATTTGGGCTCTCGAGAGACTGAGCGAGGAGTCTGAGTGTCTGGGCTTGCGAGACTCCTGGATAAAAACCAAGAGCCAGAGCCTTTAATGACCTCTTGGGCACAGCCATCAGCAGTGTGTCTGTCTGCGGAGAGAGTGTCAACCTTGTTGAGAGGTTTACTTACCTTGGCAGTGACATTCATGTCTCTGGTGACTCTTCCTATAAAGTCAGTAGAAGGATTAGAAGAACATGGGGCGGCATGGGTGGGTGGGTCATGAGGTCGCTGGAAAGGGGTGTGTGGCTCTGCAAAAGGACAATGTCCATGTTTTTGGCACCTTGGTGCTTCCTGTCTTGCTATATGGTTGTGAGACATGGACACTATCCAGTGACCTGAGATGAAGACTGGACTCCTTTGGTACTGTGTCTCTTCAGAGGATCCTTGGGTACCGTTGGTTTCAAAGTCCCGAATGAGACGCATTACCTGCATTGTGAGAGAATGTCAGTTACAATCAATGTTGCGTGATTTCCCAAAGGTGATCCAGCTTGCAGTATTCTCATTGTTAAGGACCCGAGTGGCTGGTCCAGGCCAAGGGGGTGCCCACATAGCTCCTGGCTGCAGCAGATAGATGGTCATTTCTGGAGGGTGTGACTGAAACCAACTGGGGTTACCAACTGGGATCCTGAGGTGTTTTGTCATGTGACCTGACCTGACCTGGTGTGGGCATCAATCTGCCTTCTGATGGCCTGGTGGCCCATGCAAGACTCGTTCCCACCTTGCTCCTTAAATAGGCTTAAGCTGCTTTAAAAATGTTATGCTGTGTTAAAATACAGTACATCAAAACTTATTTTTATGTATAGTGATTTTCACAGAGTGCTCTGTAAACAATATTCCCAATATACGGTAGTAGTAATGGGTATTATGGTAGCATAGCAATTAATACTGCTGCTTCATGGATTCAGCATGGATCACCACTATTTTGGACATTCATCATTAGAATAGCACCTTGTGTATCCAGGGGTATGTCCCCAATGTTTGTGATCCATAGGTAATCAATGTGATGGGTTAAAAGGTCAGCTGAAAATCACTTCTTTATCCAAAAAATAAAAGTTACCACGTCCTTTGCTTAAATCTTTCCATTTTTGCTAACGGTTTTTTGACTCTAATTTTTGTTTCATGTCTTGACTTGACAATCGTGTCCTTTGATCTTTCTCTATCCCATGTTTATCTCTTGGAGCTCACAAAAATCACCTGTCCTCTTGCTGAAATAGCACATGATGGCCGGTGAGCTCAGATCCTGCCTGTTTTTATTTGATGTTGTAGTGCCATGGAGGACAGACGGGCTTCCCAGACGGGATGGAGACTGAGTTCTTGCCCAACGAGGAGGCAATAATGGGAGGACGGCAGGAGTGGAAACACAAACACGCCGGATTTCTCTGTAATCTTTACCCCAGCTTGGGATCAAACTGTAATGAATGGACTGGGTGAACATGAATATTGACAGCAGTTCATATCCCCACACAGAAGGTGGCAGTGTTCCTCAAGGCTCATCCTAATCAGGACACCTGCAGGGTTGCATGGGAATTGGAGTGCAGAAGTACAGCCTTATCAGGGTCAGTGGGTGGTCCCAGAAGGCGCTGTCAGGGGTGGGCAACACTGGCTTCCATGTGAGCTTTAGTGCTGCTGACATGCAGTGCAGTGACACTTTGAGCATTCCCGGGTCTTAATTGAAAAGAAGCCCGGCTCTGACTCCCCAACATTTTTGGAGGTAGGAGTGAGGGTAGAAATCGATCACAAATTGTTTTCTGGTATTGATTTTTTGCTGGGTGATTATTGGAAACATGTTGACAAATTAATATTCTGTATTTGAACCCAGAATTATGTTGGGTAATATTGTGTCTGAGGTTTGGGGGCTCAGTGGTGCCCCCTTATGGCTACATGTGGTTGCAGACAGAATCAAAACTAGAATTGTAATGCAGGCAGAATTTCATTTCTTTAATATTCAATGAAATGAGATCTAAAACTTTACAGCATTTGATCGCTGCATACATTTCATTTAGAAATAATGTGATGAGTTGCCTATTTTATTCACTGCAGGTGGTAAATTTAGTACATCTGCCAACATAAAATGTAATGAAAACGAAAGGAAAGTTACGTTCACCTTAACTTGTTCTTTGATGGCTAAACATTATACAGGTATATGATCTTTTTTTTTAACTTGACATTTCAACTTTTATCTTTTTTAATTTCCTCAGTGTTATGCATTGCTATTGAGTAAATCTTTTATTTTGAGGGCTGATTTAAAATGCAAAGCCTGCTAGATTTATCTTCTGTTTTTAAGTAACATGAAATGTTTGCTATCCCCTGCTGTCTCATATTCTTTATGTTTCCTCTTTACTTTTTTTTAGAGTAAGGTTTTACCATTTAAAATAGAGTGCCAATACCAGTTATCGACAGAACAGTAATAATAATATTAATTTTAGTGTCTTTTCGTTGTAGTGCTAACTTTCACCTTTTTGACGGAGGAGAAATAAAAAGCGAGGTTGTGGTTGTGATTTCTTCAGTTAAGTAACGTTGTTCTTGGATGTCTGGATTAAAGTAAAAGCCGTGTTTCGTATTTCTTTAGTATGTGGGTGATGCTAATGCATGATGCGTCTGATCTTTTATCCACGATGTGTGTTTACATTTCACGGAGGCAGTGAAGGGCATTTTTTTAATCTAAGGATTGATATTTTAACATCAAAAATTCAACAATCAAATTAAATGTAACAGTATGGTGGAGGACTTTTTAAACAGCTGCTGTCTTCGAAAAAAGACTTTGTAGTTTGTTGCATATTCAGAGTTCTGTTATCAGAGTTTCATTAGTTATTTGTAGAAAGTAAACTGTTACAAATTACTAGTTATGTCTCTCAAATTGTAATGGTATTACTTGAATTATTACTTCCTGGAAAAGGTCACCACATTACTAATTATTTCTACATTATTCTTTAAACCTAAGTAAATATGTACAATTTGGTAAATATGAGGATGATACCCACATGTCCTTTCAGTGAAAATGAATTAAACAACATGAATGACATCAGCACCGTGCCATTTCATAATGTACATATGAACCAGCAGATAGATAACAAAAATAATTATTAATAAAAATACATCTTAATAATTACTGTTGATTAGCAAATATTTTCCTAGAAATGTGGCCTGTGGCTGGCTTAGACCATTTTTTTTTCCCAGCGCCCCATGATGCTTTGCGAGGCCATTATGCTATCACAGAGCTATAAGAGCCAAGTGCAAAATTTTAATACATGTGTATTGTAAGATCGTTGGAGAGCTCCTTCAGGCATTTGTGATGTCACCACCCAACAGTACTACAGCCCAGCACCCTGCATGTGTTTAAAAAATTTTTAAAAATGTAGTATTTTTATTTGAAGGGTACATTAGGTAACCATAGCAGGAATATTATGAGTACTGCTACCAGATATATAACACTGATCTCTGTGTACTGGCCATGCAGTGCTGCTTGGCTAATTATGTATGCAAATTAGCCATGTGCCCAATCTGCTCTCAAAACAAGCCTCAAAGGAGTTCTAGTCTCCTCAAGAAAGAAAACATATGTGACCCTGTGAAATAATAATAATTAGGGATGCACCGATACCACTTTTTTGTAAAACGAGTACGAGTACGAGTACTTGCATTTCAGTACTCGCCGATACCGAGTACTTGCCGATACCGAGTACTTAATAAAAACATGATTTAAATTTACAGGTAACAGCTTTAGTCATATAATTTAACAAAAAAAACAAGAAACTCTCATCTATCCACTGGGAGGTTAGGCTAATTAGCGACATGGGGTTAACACTGCTTGTCCAAATATCCGTGGTGAAACTAAACGCAGAGGAGGCTTGCAGTAGGCTGTGGATATGTTTTTTCACGGAGTCGTGTAGTTTAGGCAGCTCCGTGTCAGTCATGTAGCGGCGGCTTGGGACATCATATCTGGGCTCCAGAACATGGAGGAGACGCAGGAATCCCACATTTTATACCTCCGAGAGTGGCTGGTCACTCAATGCAATGTACTCGATAATTGCCTGTGTTATTTTCACAGCACGTGGATTGTCTCTGGACATTTTCTCTCGTCTTGCAAGAGTTTGCTGCAGCGTGGGTTGTGTTGGTTTAGAAGCGTGGGTAAACTCTTTGTACTCGTTGTCGTGTTGGGATTTTAGGTGCTTGATTAAATTACTTGTGTTAAATGCGCTACCTTTTGAGCCTCCCCTGGACAATTTCGCTGAGCACAATTTGCAGTCCGCCTTTGTTTTGTCGTCTTCATTCACTTTGAAATAGTTCCACACGGCTGACATGTCTCGCCTCGCCTTCTCCCCGCTCTGAGCTGCAGCCGAGGCCTGGGGGCGGGCACTCGGCACCTGTGATTAACCCCTTACACACCGCTCAAACATAGACATTTCTCAGACCGTGGTATCGGTCCCCGGTATCGGGGGACTTTTAACGAGTACGAGTACTTTAGAAAATGTGGTATCGAGGCCGATACCAGATACCCGTTTCGGTATCGGTGCATCCCTAATAATAATGAAAGATGTAGTACTGTTTAGAAGGAGCTTCTGTCTTCTTCAAGGAAGGAAAAAAGAGCAAAGAATCTGCACAGAAATCGGAAACAAAAAGGACACCCAGTACTGGGACTTCCTTGCATGCATAATATGTTCCCCAAGATTGGAACACTGCGAGTGCCATGATATATACTAAAGATATATATTTATTTTTGTTCGGTGGCAACTGGGTGACAGTCAACTCGGTGAAAAGACAACTTGGCGAAAGACAACCCAGTGAAAGACAACTTGGCGAAAGACAATTCGGCAATGAAACAACTTGGCAAAATACAACTCGGCGAAATCCTTTACCACTTAGACAATACTTAGGTTCGAAGAGATTTTTTAATTATATTTAAATGACAACATGATTTAAAATGTTGAAAATAAATTTATATAATTGACAAACTTTATTCTGCAGATGGAACAAACTCTATCTTACATTATATTCTGAAACCAAAATTGCTAATCCTTTAAATAAATTGTATCGATTGTAATCGAATGATAACGTTATTTAGAATACAAAAGGTGACCTGCAAATACGGCTTAAGGAATATCTTTACTCTCAATGTATTAGGACTCTCATAAAGCTGGTGATTCTGTGGATTTTCTGGAGCCATATGTTGTCATTTAAATATCATTAAAAAATCTCTTTGAACCTATTACCTAACTGGTAAAGGATGTCGCCAAGTTGTCTTTTCACCAAGTTGTCTGTCGCCCAGTTGTCTTTTCGCTGAGTTGACTGTCGTCCAGTTGCCCCTGAACGGAGTAGGAGACAGCTATACATATATATATATATATATATATATATATATATATATATATATATAGTGGACCACCAGGGGGCGCACCAGCCACCCAAACACCACGGAACCCAACAGGGCCGTGCTGACAAATAGTAATTCCCATACTGCCCTGTGGGAATCCAAGGCACTCAGTAGCAGGTCAGGGAAGATAACAACCCTCAAAAGCCATATCCCCCTGTCCTTCCTTTAAAGAGGTGTCCCTCACTAGATATATATATATATATATATATATATATATATATATATATATATATATATATATATATATATATATATATATATTCTTTTTACTTATTTATCCTTACTTATCCAATTGCGTCTTTTGTTGTATGAGTTGTTAGTGCCATGGGCTCCCAACTCAGATCTCATTTTTGGCCACAATAATCAGTCCAACATAGTTGGCAGACACTTCTCTATCACTCAGGGGCACTTAAAATACCCTTACAGGCCTCTCAAAACTAGTTCAGTTTCTCCTTCCCCATTGTCTTCAGCTCATTATGCTGAGTTTGGCGAAGTTTTCAAATGTTTCTCCAAATTTCACCAAACTCACAGTGAAGCAAACTCCACAGGGCTCACTCATCACTATTAACCATTAAAACACTTGCAAAAATGAAGACTGTAAATAATAAAATGATTGCTAGTGCAGTGGCTATCAGATGAGAGTATTTCTTGATCAGGTGCAGGTTTTATTGTCTATTGTCTTACTAATCCGTAGTCCCATGTCTCTGTGTCTGTCCGTTCTTGGTGCTCTTTACACTATCAGAAAGACACATGACGATTAACACAAAAGCTTTAAAGTCTTGTAATCAACTGCTTTACATTTACTAGCAACTAAGGAAAAGATCCAGTTACCTTACTTGCACATAAACCTCTCCTCGATTTCTATGAGAACATTAACAAGATGAAACAGAAAAAATTGAAATGCACGACAGGGGCGCTTATATCATTTTCTCTTGATTGGAAATTGAAGCCTTTTTGCCTCTACAAATCTAATTCTTTATGAGCTTTACATCACAATCAGCAAAAATATTAACACTGCTAATGTTTAATTACAAACATTCTCAGATGCACATTATGGTTCACTTTGCTCTCTTAGACTAGAAAATGTGTAGTAAAACTAAAAATGTATTATCCTTCATTGTAAAACTCAAAATCTTTATTTCTTAGAAAATAAATCTTCATACAATCCATACTGTTATGTAATGCCATAAAATGACACACATAAATGATTGGGACAAGAATATAATAAAATAAGATGGTTAAGTTTGTAGATGATACCAAATAAGGTGGAAGGGCAGAGGATGTAGAATCCAGGACTTGGACCGCATACAGGCTTGGGTAGATTTGTAGCAGATGAACTTCAATGTAAGTAAATGTAAAATATTACGTGTAGGAAGTTGAAATGTTGAATTGTAATACTTAATAGGCATTCTGAAACTTGAAAGTACACCTTATGAGAAGGACCTGGCAGTCATAGTGAGCTCTTCACTGTCTACATCCAGACAGTGTACAGAAGCGATCGAGAAAGCCAACACGTTGTGAAGTTATGTAGCACGATGTGTGGAGTACAGTACAATTCAAGGGAGGTTATGCTTAAGCTTTATAATGTTATTGTGAGACCTCGCCTGTTTGGTCTCCATATCACTAGAGAAAGTCCAAAGGAAAGTGACCAGGCTGATTTCGAAACTCAAAGGTATGAGCTATGTGGAAAGATGAAAGAATCTGAACCTTTTGGAAACTTGTCAAGAGGACATTTTTGCACAAATATTAGGCAGTTGTTATTTATGCAAAGAACCATAGACACATGGAATAAATGACCAAGTAGTTTGGTAGAGAGGAGGACTTCAGGGACCTTCAAATCTCAACGTGATGTTATTCTAAAATAGAATGGATGATCTTGTTGGCCTGAAGATCTTGTTCTCATCACAATTTTCAAAATGCTCTAATGTTCTTGAGTCATGAAATTCAATGCGCTCAATGCCAGGAGTGAAAATAGTGTGTATGTTCAGTGCAAATCAGGCAGAGGACACAGACTGGACTCTATGAACGTTATGTGAGATAAGATGCCTGCACTTCCAGGCATTTTAAGTATATATTATCTGATAAGAAAGATGCGTATAACGCAAGTAATAACATTTCAGTTAAGTCAGTAACTGTAATATAATTAGAAGAATTTAAACTATAATGTGTTACACTACTTCATTACTGGGAATGTAATTTGATTACAATAACTCGTCACTTTACATCGCATTACCGCCAGCTCTGCCCGTTATGTATAGAAGTGAGAGATTTCAGGTTTTGATTTTTAACACATTTGCATACATTTCTGTAAATATGTTTACACTTTGTCGTTATGGGTTATTAAATGTAGATTGATGGAGAAAAATAGCAAATGCATCCATTTAACGTTGAATCTATAACACAGAAAAGTGTGCAGGACTCTGAATGCTTTCTGAATCCTCTGTAAGTAGCACTTTGCACTTTTCAAAGTTAAACATTTGAATATTGTTCTGGTCTTTTTTAGTTCTTTCTGCTGCATTCTCAGAATTTTCCATCCCTCCAGTTTTGATGTTTCTGTCAAAAATCTGTGTGTTGCTGCTTAGAATGTATTTTTCTAATGTTGGCACGTATATTATTATATTTCTTTTTTGTTATTTACTAATCTTATATATAAACATCTACGCGTGGAAGTGTGTGTGTCTGTCAGGACCGGAAGTGAGAGATGGAGTCGGGGTAAGGGCTCCACCTCCGAGGAAACAGAAAACTCGCTTAGCCGCTAATAACACAAGTGAGGCCGAACACATCAGCAAAACAAAACCTCAGAAGAAAGACAAAGTCGCTTAGCCGCTAATGCACAAGTGATGCAAGCACATCGGCAAATGGTATCCCTTTTACTTTTCCTCCCACCGCTAATGCAGAAGAGATGTGAGCACACTGGCAAAACGAAACCTCCTAGGAGAGAGACGCCCAGAGTAGTTCCTTTCAATTACCTGACATCTCTACATTTCAATTTTTTTTCTGACAATTTCAATAGTTTCTAGGACCCCGGGCTTTTTACAGCACAGGCGTTCACAGCTCGTTAAGTTATATTTTTTGCCGTCACCGTGACACCATTTTTGGAGTTTTACTCTTGTCTCAGGCACCAGTGTTTTGTGTGTTCTCCTTTACAGACTTGCTCGTCTTGTTTACGGTTACTCCACAGGTTGCTATCGCATAATTCTCGTAACGTGATACATGACGTCATGTTGGTGATAAGAAAGAAATGTTAAAACATCGATCACAAGTGCATTTTTTAACCTTTTTAAGTTGGCATATGCCAAGGCCGGTTTTAAGTAAATGTACTTTAAATGATGTGTCCTAAAAATGATCCCGAATACCATACATTAAATTAGAGCAAATGCAGTGCTTGAACTGGGCCAGTACCAACACCTCTTCCAGTTTCTATCTCAAGTACCTGTACTTGTGCTTAGCATACCTGTAAGTTTCTTGGTTAAAACTCTTCGACTGAATGTTATTGTACCGAGGCCCTTGAACTTTCATGGAGGGCCTGTCTAGGGTACCGCCACCTTTTCTTAGCATACCAGTGACTCCAGTGCTGGTGCTATGTTATTTTATGCCCTATGCCAAGCTTATTAGTGCGCCAGTAGCTGAGTTGTTCCCCCCATTATGATCTGCGCCCTAGGCGAATGTCTAATTCGCCTTAATGGTGGCATACATCCTGCATGTATCGTGGAGCTCGAACCATCATGAGACAACCCCACGTGCTCTTCTTCTTATCCTTCTTCTAAAGCTATTCCCATTTTTATATGGAGTCGTTATTTATTTTTTTGACTAGACGTCTCAAATAAAGGCCTGATGCCTTTCTTGATGCCAACCCTCCCCATTCATCCAGATTTGGTGCTGGTGCCCAAATTTGAATGTTTTTGTATTGCCATATGTAGAGTACTGCCAGCAGTTTGGTTCCACTTGAAGCACTGAGCATACGTAGAAAAAAATACAGAAATATATATGCCATGAATAAGACAGTTTGAATAGCTCAGCAGCTAAAATGTCCACTTTTTATTTTTTCAAACAGAATTAATTTTTCATTTTTATATTTTATGAAATAGCCCTATTCAAAAGCCTTATGAGCCCCATGACAATACATTGCTTAGGTCGTTATTGTGCTATTAGCACCTCAGATGCAACTAAAGCTTAGGATAATGATTATTATTTTTTATAATAATTATTGTTATGATAGGACTTGGCTAAAGCACCTCATTCATATTGACTAACTGGAAGCAACAATCTGAGGTAAGTAGTTCACTTATTATCACTTGCATAATACCATTTTTTAAATGACTCTGGGATCTAAACCTTAATGTGGTATTAGGACCATCTGTTGAAGTCAGCGTGTGTTTACTGTTGTGTTCTGCAAAAAAAAAAAAAAGCAAATCAATTGCTGGGAGAGGAATGGTTTAGATGTAAATAACTTAACGGCTTTCAATTTTAAGCAGTTAAGCTGTCCAGAAGTATAATTCAGCTAAGCACAGTGTTTGAAAGTGTCCTTTACTGGGGTCGATTCTGAACTATAAAAATAAACTTATGACTGTTTGTTGCCTATTGCTGACACAGAATTGCACAGAGGAGGTTTGGTGTATTTATCATTCAGCATTGTCCATGCTCTGACACCATGCCGGGCCGGGCCACCTCACATTTGTTAAGACATTCTCCAGCCACTTGAAACTGAGTCTGAATTTGCAAACGCTTGCGGAACTGTCATAAACTGGCATCGGTACTATCTCTGGTCTCTGCCAACCCAAGTCTATTGATCTTAGAAGCGGCAGCACTACCCTTGAGAAAAATGTGTTGACTCCAAAATGTCATGTGTCCATCTAATGCATCAAAATCCCAGGCTGTGTGCCTCATAAATGTGAAATAAAAAGTCTTAGGGCATAAACATTTTTCAATGCACTGTGTATTAAACACGAGGAGTCATACCAGTCCTACAACTAAATACTGTATATACTCACGTATAAGTCGGTTCTTGAAACCCGAAAAATCAATCATAAAATCAGACCCCGACTTATACGCCCGTTCAAAAATGCAACACTTAATTTTTTTTTTACATCTTCTTGCCTCCTCCAATCTCACATCAGTTTCTCAGGCGCATCGAATTTTGTTGCAGCAGCGCAGGTACCAATTTCTTTCGCTACTTCAACGACATTTAATTTAAAACCAGCTTCATATCTTCTTCTGATCGAACGCTCCATCGTAGATAAGGGATGCTCTTACGATAAAGGTGTATGAGGATATGAAATACAAAAAACACAATTCAGTGCAAACGTTGCTTTCGGAATAGTTTGGGTATTACTGTGTGGTCACGTAGGCACAATAAAGAGAGAGAGAGAGAGAGAGAGATGTTAGGAGAACACGCTGATAGATAGATAGATAGATAGATAGATAGATAGATAGATAGATAGATAGATAGATAGATAGATAGATAGATAGATAGATAGATAGATAGATAGATAGATAGATAGATAGATAGATAGATAGATAGATAGATAGATAGATAGATAGATAGATAGATAGATAGATAGATAGATAGATAGATACTTTATTAATCCCAATGGGAAATTCACATTCTCCAGCAGCAGCATACTGATACAATAAACAATATTAAATTAAAGATTGATAATAATGCAGGTAAAAAACAGACAATAACTTTGTATAATGTTAAATATTAACGTTTACCCCCCCGGGTGGAAATGAAGAGTCGCATAGTTTGGGGGAGGAACGATCTCCTCAATCTGTCAGTGGAGCAGGACAGTGACAGCAGTCTGTCGCTGAAGCTCCTCTTCTGTCTGGAGATGATACTATTAAGTGGATGCAGTGGATTTTCCATAATTGATAGGAGCCTGCTGAGCGCCCGTCGCTCTGCCACAGATGTTAAACTGTCCAGCTCCATGCCAACAATAGAGCCTGCCTTGCTCACCAGTTTGTCCAGGCGTGAGATGTCTATCTTCTTAATGCTGCCTCCCCAGCACACCACCTCGTAGAAGAGGACGCTCGCCACAACCGTCTGATAGAACATCTGCAGCATCTTATTGCAGATGTTGAAGGACGCCAGCCTTCTAAGGAAGTATAGTCGGATCTGTCCTTTCTTGCACAGAGCATCAGTATTGGCAGTCCAGTCTAATTTATCATCCAGCTGCACTCCCAGATATTTATAGGTCTGCACCATCTGCACACAGTCACCTCTGATGATCACAGGGTCCATGATGGGTCTGGGCCTCCTAAAATCCACCACCAGTTCCTTGGTTTTGCTGGTGTTCAGGTGTAGGTGGTTTGAGTCGCACCATTTAACAAAGTCATTGATTAGATCCCTATACTCCTCCTCCTGCCCACTCCTGTTGCAGCCCACGATAGCAGTGTCATCAGCAAACTTTTGCACGTGGCAGGACTCCGAGTTGTGTTGAAGTCCGATGTATATAGGCTGAACAGGATCGGAGAAAGTACAGTCCCTTGTGGTGCTCCTGTGTTGCTGACCACAATGTCAGACATGCAGTTCCCAAGACGCACATACTGAGGTCTGTCTTTATGATAGTCCACAATCCATGCCACCAGGTATGAATCTAATCCCATCTCTGTCAGCTTGTCCCTAAAGAGCAGAGGTTGGACTGTGTTGAAGGCGCTAGAGAAGTCTAGAAACATAATTCTTACTGCACCACTGCCTCTGTCCAAGTGAGAGAGGGATCGATGTAGCATATAGATGATGGCATCCTCCCCTCCCACCTTCTCCTGATATGCAAACTGCAGAGGGTCGAGGGCGTGTTGAACCTGTGGCCACAGGTGGTGAAGCAGCAGCCTCTCCATGGTCTTCATCACATGTGATGTCAGAGCAACACGCCGGAAGTCATTCAGCTCACTAGGACGTGATACCTTTGGGACTGAAGATGGAAGATGTTTTCCAAATTAAAGGCAGTGTGCTCCGTGGTTACTCTCTCAGGTGGGCGTTAGCATATCATAATCTATTGGACCAATAGTGTGAGTTTTCCACATTCGACTTATATGACCGACATTCTAAAATACCAGAAATTATACAATAAAATCAAGTCCCGACTTATCCACGGGAGAACTTATCAGCGAGAATATACAGTAAATTATTAAGAGATGTTGGGAAATGAATGTCTCATTGAAGGTTATGGTTTGAGTGGTTTAATCTTGCTGAGTTTGAGCAATTTTGCTGTTACACTCGTGACTTTAGGGACTTGGTGTATCCTAGCATACCAAAAAAATGCTACAGATCATGCATAAGAATCAACCTCGAGATACGAGTAGACAGGGGAATTAGTGCAGGACTGAGCTGAACACCATTTTGATGTGAGACTTGGAGCAGATCAATAAAATACTACTTAGTTATGTCAGAACTAACCATCTATTATGTTGTGCCTTTTGTATCTAGCCATTTATCTTGTTGAATAGAGGCTTTCATATCTGTCCATTTTATATAGTGCATTTCACATCTGCCTATCTACGACTTTAAAATGATGGCGTGTGACATATGATCGGCTTGCATATAATCCAGAGACAACCTGTGTTGCTGTCTGCCACCTTGAATTGTATTATGCAGAGTATTAAATGTGTCACATGACAATGTGCTCCATTAGAACAGACAGAGGCACTGTCATTTGGCTTGAAAGGGCAACTACGAACAACTATGAGCAGGTACACATCTGATCACTTCCCTAATGGGTAAATAAGGACGGAGGTGATGGTGATGATGAATCAAAGGCACCCTAACACTTGCAAAGTCATACATCTGACACAATTAACTAACCTTGAACTGTATTTTGCTCATTTTTAATATAGTTTTCCCTCGTATTTATTTATGACTTGACATTTGTCACACTTGGTATGGTGTCTGCTATGGAAAGGTGGTACACAAACTAAAGGTTGTTAGTTTATATGCTCATCCCATGTGTGTAGATAAGCTACCCATAGAGACTCCAGTCTCATTCACTCATTAACATTTGATATAAGACTGAATTGTAACATTTAATTGTTCTGTGGGGGTCTGCATGTTGGGAGACAAGCCATCTACAAACAAAGGAAATCCTTATTGCTCGTATGCAGCCAGCAGTGTAGACAGCACAAGCCCAGTTGTGACAAAGTGCTCGGTATTAACTATGAAATTAAAAATTAGACAGGATTATAGCTTGCATTATTAGGCTTCCAAGCTTGAGTAGCTGCTGGGGAAGATTATTGTTCATGAATGATTTCCCTCCTATTGTTATTTATTGATCTGTTATTCCATAAATAATTGTCTGGTTGGTTAAATGGTGAAATGACAGCTTAATCGAATTTACCAGTAATATAGCAAGATTATGGTGGTCAAACTTTTTTTTTTAATTTGAATAAAATAATATTGCATACAATCGGCTCGAAGTTATACAACAAATGACTTTATAGTCAAACCAGAAAAGAGACACGCACACCAGAAAGTTTGAAAAAGAAAGAAGCAGCAAAAAGAGACAAAACCTAACCAAAAAAAACAAACAAACCACCGTCTCCCGTTCATGGATGGACTGATCAGTGGACTATAAGCATGAAATCCTCCTTGGCTAATCTAATGCTGTAGTTCCGACCTTCAGTCAGGTAAAACAGCTCTCAGCCAGATGGACGCTGTCTAAAAATAAAATAAATGAAATCGCTCAATTACATGATTGATGAAAAAAATTAAAGAGCCCACAAGAAATATGCCCAGAAAATGAGGCAGTTTTTTTTTTTTTTTTTTAAATGTGCCAGTTTCCAGTGTTCCTCCACTGTGCTGATACTTGAATATTATGGGATGTCACTCTCTCCTTTTCAAGTTTGAATATTGTGATGTTCTAGCAACACATTTCTTTCACTATCTTCAAATTAGAAACTTTGTTAAACAGAACCTGCCCAATTTTCCTCACCTCCCACCTCCCTCTATGCTGGAAAACATATTGTGTGGAAGATCTGGGGGTCGGACAGCCTCCTAACCCGGACACAGACAGGCTCAGCGACACACCAGTCCCAAAAGCACACTTTTATTTTCTTTTTCTTTAGCACACAGTGCACTAATCACCAGTTACTCGATGCCTTTCTTTTCTCCTCTTTTTTCTCTTCTGCCTCCACTCCACTCATCAGTTTCAAGGACTTAGACAGCATCTCTGCAATATATAGAACCATTTCATAGTCCCTCCCTTTCAAAGATCCAAGAGGACAATGGGAAAAGGATTTCTCACTCAACATTTCAGAAAAGGAGTGGAAGGTAGCAATGCAAAGAATTCACTCGAGCTCCATATGTGCAAAGCATACAATTATTCAACTAAAAATTATATATCAAGCACATCTGTCTTGCTTAAATGTTTCCAGGACAAGATCCAACCTGTGAACGCTGCAATCAAGTTCCAGCCTCACTGGGTCACATGTTTTGGGCCTGCACCAAATTAACATCATTTTGGACCAAGATTTTGAAATGCCTCTCAGACAGCCTTGGTGTCCCAATCCCTCCTAATCCACTAACAGCTGTGTTTGGTGGACTTCCCAGTGGGCTTAAAGTGGAGAAGGACAAACAAACTGTGATCGCCTTTACTACACTATTAGCACGTAGACTTATCAACTGGAAGAATCCTAACTCTCCCCTTTTAAGTCAGTGGGTAACTGATGTTTTATATTATTTGAAATTGAAAAAAATCAAATTCTCACTTAGAGGATCTGTGCAGAAATTTTTCCAAACCTGGCAGGATCTAATCAATAACATTTTAGAATAAGCTTTTAAAGCACTGAGGAAGCAGATTCTCTCCCTATTCTCTTTTTTTTTTTTTCTTCTCCATGTATCTAAATTCACTTATTAATTTATCTATTTGCTTATTTTTTCTAGGTTTATGTTTTATTCTGCTGCCCATGCTTTCTTTCTCGGGGGTGGGGGGTTGATTTGTTTTCAATCCTATTCTTGTAAAATTGATCTATTTGTATGGAATGTTGTGTGATTTCAACAAAATCAATAAAAAATTTTTAAAAAATAAATAAATAAATCGGTACTGCAAGTGAACTATGATACTTAGTGCGATGAGAGAAGTCACAAAATCTATCGGAATGTTCAATCAAATTATAGAAAAAAACAGATCTAAATCCGTTAAGTAGTTCTCTCGTGAAGAGCAGACAGACAGACAGATGTTGGATTTTATATATAGAGGGATGTGTTTTTAATGATGTTGGAAATAAATAATGCTCTCCAGCGACACTATGTTTTTTGTAGTTATGGGCCGAAAGTAACTTATTGTCAGTTTCCATGCCCTTACTACGTATGGCGTAGACAGAAATGTGTGGCACATGCATAAGGTGGGGGGGGGGGGAGACCCAAACGCACAGGTTAGCTACCGACCATTAAGTTGGCGTACTAATAAGCTTGGCCTCGGGCGCCAAATTACCTAACACCAGCACTGGGCACATGACATCACTGTGTGGAAGATGTAAAGTTCAAGTTGTGTGCTTGTGGAAGATTGTGGAATCTCCCAAAACACCATCACATTTGTTTGTTTGTTTATTTTGTGGTTATTGAACTCCTGGTTATCCATATTTTTGCTCTGCTTTTTTTGACTTCAATTGTGATTTATAGTTTGGCTCTGGTTAGGTGTATGTTTTTACTTTTAGTTATAAAAAGGAGGTAGGAGGTAGAAATAGTGAATGAATATAAATACTTAGGAACTTACCTAGATAACAATCTTAACTGGAATACAAATACAAAAAAAATATTTTCTAAATGCAACCAGCGCTTATTTCTCCTCCATAAACTCAAACTATTTAAAGTAGACAAGGACCTCATGTTGTCCTTCTATCGCAGCATGATCCAGTCTGTGATCACTTTCAGTTTCATTGCCTGGTTTAATAGTCTGACAAACCAAAACTCAAAAAAGCTCCAGCAGATTACGAAGTATGCAACTAACGTTATTGGGGCTGATGTAGATGATTTGACTAGTGTGTGTCAGAGGGCAATGCTAAAGAAACGGGAAATCATCTCAACTGATGACAGACATCCATTACATGTAGAACTAAACTTCAGTAAATCAGGAAGGATAGTTACTTTGAAAACCTACACAAATCGCTCCAGAAACTCCTTTCTTCCTAATGCCATACGACTTTTCAATAAGAAATATCGGAGATAATGTTTAAGGTTTTGATATATATCCTGTTACCCTTTTTTTTGGTGTAAATATGTTTTATCTAACTGCCTTACCTTAACCT